>NW_023396583.1:0-35000 GCF_011125445.2 Fundulus heteroclitus
AAATTTACCTCAAACTGCCAACACACCAAGTTGGCAAATATGAATACCACTGGTACCTGTGATGCATAGTCAACTCATTCCAAGTATCTTATCGGAATCGCTGTGAGGCCATCTAATGGGTTCAGTTATGCCTAATTATGCCTAATTATTCACCTACTCAATATCTAATTTAAATACACTATATCTGCTGTATTCAGATTTATATTATTTATTTATGTATTTATTTATTGTCTTATTTATAATCTACCAAAAATAATTAATTTGTTTCTGTAACTGTAAATATGTTTAGACGGTAAGGGTTTATCCTCTATGAAACACTAATGCAGAAAATGTGGAAAAAATAATTCAGATCTGCTTCCCACCGGCACTAAAGACAATCAAAATATGAAAGGAATAGTCAATTCAAAGAAGGAACTTTTCAAGGGAAACTGTTGACCCAGTGCCAGGGAACAAGATTTGAGTCAAAGATCTTGGGCCTTTCAGCAGGTCAACAACCTAAAGTGTACATTCACACAGGAGAACAGAACTACTGAAAGGGAGAAATGAGCATTTATTAATTGAAATATGCAACAACCAGAGTCCTGACCTGAATCCCATTGAAAACCTCTGAAGTGAAGTTCCTGAAAGGACCCCAGCTGGCTGTAGAGAATGGGCACAATGTAAAAGCTGTCAATATAAATTGACAATCAAACTTTTTACAGTAAAAGCACCTACAATCTGTATTTTTGTCTAAGATTCTGCATCCAAGTATTTTTTTGAAAGAGGCTAATATTTTAGCAGGGGAAATTTGGATTTACACGTTTTTCATTATTTCCATTTTGTTCCCATTCGTGCCTTTGATATTCAATAGAAAACTAACACAAATGTGGTTTATATGTGCTCATTGGTAAAGATGCTGCAAACTGGTGTCTGGTAGTGTCAGAAAGTAGTTGCTGCTAAATGAAATAAAATAAACAAAACATTTCCAGTGATGTGATTTGAGTTGTTTTTCATTGAAAGTTAAATTATTGAATTAGCATTTAAAAATAATATTAAACAGATTTCTTATTGAAATATCAACCATATCTGTCATTAGAATGTTTTCACTGAGGGAAAACAGGATTCCTGAAGGAAAACCTACTCACACTCATCATTTTGAGATTTCTGGTCTGTGATATATTACAAGTTCTTTTCTTACAAGGGGATGATGGAGTGAAAGAGGGATTCAAGCAACACATTCCCAGAACAATGAGATTGGCAGCTACCCTAACTGTTGCTTGACATGGCTTAGATTACACACAGAGCAGATGGATATAACAAAAATAAAACATTTCCATGCTTCTGGAAAAGTCTGCATTGATCAAGTCACCAGCAACAACAGGATGATAGTCACCCTCACCAGGGAGGGTGTGTGCTCAAACATATGGTGGCGGTAATAAGCATGCACATACATAATGATGCATATGTACTACATGCAGGGAATGTGGTCATTTGAATCGACTTTACAGGCAGATTGATTTTCCTTCAGGCAGTAGTTTTAAGTACAGGACAGATTGCAACCTAAACAAACGACCTGATACAGCAAGATTCAAGCCTCTGTGAAAATACCTTCACGCCCGCAGTTAGCTCACTAAAAATCTGCCTGGGAGAAAGAAACTAAATACTGCTTAGCTCATTCCATTTGGAGCTGTAAAATATCTTCTGTGCCTACTATTAACTAGCAGACAACTTGTATGTTATCCCAGGCCTTATGCAGTAAACAAAATAAGCAAAAGGGGGGTGAGGGTAGACTTTAAAATTGGATCGGTGTGTGAACTCCATTCGCTTCCATCTCGTCATCCTGCTTGCCATGGGAATTACGCCTGTCAAACTGTGATGAGAATGAGTCCAAGGGTGTTTTTAATGGAGCTTGTCAGTGTGTGACTGATGAAAACACACTGATATCTGAAAATTCATTTGATGTTGGCACAAAGCGGAGCACTCACATACACAACCAAACACCAACAGAAGAGAGATGCTATGTTACTACACCTCCAAAAATCCTTCCTATAACCAAATGCACTGCCCTAAACAAGCCTTAGTCTTAAAAATAAGATTAATACAAGTATAATTCTGGTTAAACCGATGGTAAATGTGCAGTTTGTCAGACAATAGATAAAGAGGTAATCATCTAGGCGTTTTAAAATTATTTTTAAAATATGCTGACGATAATGTAAATATAGACTTTAGAACATTTCCTCTAGTGTGAAATACTATTAGTGGTGGTGTAGTTTGCAGTTATTAAACAAGCATAAATTAACTTTATTCTCTGGGAAAACTGCATTCATTTTAAGTTTCCAACAATCCTAAGCTATGCACCCAGTGAGTTGCACTCTCTGGTGGACACATCCTGCTGACAACGCAACACCAGATAACCGCACAGGGCTAATAGCTGGAAGAGAGGACCCTTTCAGCTGCAAATTATTGAGTACCCTAGTGCACTGTAAATGCTACACAGTTATTTAGAGTCATGCCCATCAACCCACATAAGGTTGCCTTTAATATTTTTAGTTCAATGGGCAAATCAGATAAGGTTTCTTTTGAAACATTCTCATTTTCTTATTAAGCTTCTGAAAACAATAGAAATCCTTCTTATGGGGGACCGGGCTGAAATATGAGACACAGCTTGATTCAATTCAATTTTATTTATATAGCGCCAAATCATGAAACATGTCATCTCAAGGCACTTTACAAAGTCAAGTTCAATCATATTATACAGATTGGGTCAGATTATACAGATTGGTCAAAAATGTCCTATATAAGGAAACCAGTTGATTGCATCAAAGTCCCGACAAAGCAGCTTTCACTCCTGGGGAAGCGTAGAGCCACAGGGAGAGTCGTCTGCATTGTACATGGCTTTGCTGCAATCCCTCATACAGAGCAAGCATGAAGCGACAGTGGGAAGAAAAACCACCCATTAACGGGAAGGAAAACCTCCGGCAGAACCGGGCTCAGTATGAACGGTCATCTGCCTCGACCGACTGGGGTTACAGAAGACAGCAGAGACACAACAAGAGAGACAAAAAGCACAGAAGCACACATTGATCCAGTAATCTGTTCTACATTAGATGGTAATAGCGGATGAGCCGTCTTCTCTGGATGATGTTACAGCTAACAGAACACCAGACCAGGTGTACCTACTATGAAGATAAAAGAGAGAGAACAGAAAGTTAAAGCAGAAATGACAACACGTAATGCATAATTGAAGAACAGTAGAACTCTACAGAGTGAGAAAATTAGATCCTGATGTCCTCCAGTAGCCTAAGCCTTTAGCAGTAAAACTATAAAGGTAGCTCAGAGTAACATGAGCCACTCTAGTTATAAGTTTTGTCAAAAAGGAAAGTTTTAAGATTAGTCTTAAAAGTAGACAGGGTGTCTGCCTCACGGACCAAAACTGGGAGTTGGTTCCACAGGAGAGGAGCCTGATAGCTAAAGGATCTGCCTCCCATTCTACTTTTAGAAACTCTAGGAACCACCAGCAGACCTGCAGTCTGAGAGCGAAGTGCTCTGTTAGGAACATACGGGGTAATCAGAGCTCTGATATATGATGGAGCTATATTATTAAGGGCTTTATACGTTAGAAGAAGAATTTTAAATTCTATTCTTGATTTAACAGGAAGCCAATATCTTCTACCTGGATACCTGAGGGGATTTTAAAGTCATGTGAAATAAATTAGAGATGCTTGGTTATAATGCACAGCACCATGTTTAGTGATCATCACAAACATCTCTCAAGCTTAGTGATTGTATGTCCATAATTGGTGCTCATTTTGCAGTCACAAGACCTGGACATCTTGCAGTTGTTGAGACAACAATGGACTCCAATGGATGCCAAAAGTGATCTAGACACAAATGTGATATCATCTGTCCATACCTAAAACCGGGCCCAACTTATAACAGAGAGCTGCAAATCTACAACAGCACAGGGGAAAAAAAATGTTGCTATAGCTTGACGTGATGCTCAACCTGGCCTCAACCTGAGGTAATAACAGCAAAAAAAAAGAACAGTAAATTAACTCAGTTTATCTTATTGTTTGGCTTGCCTAGATGCCGGCAACAGTTCCTTTCCTCGTTATTTTCTCCTTTGCTCTCATCTCAGCTGTCATGAGCATTTCATTACAAGTCCATTTCCTTTTTGATAGTGGGTGAGCAATTCTCTGCACGTTTTCCCCTTATTTTTGCAAAACAGACCAACTGATGAAGTCAATATTAATTTTCCTTTTCCTTTTTTCATAACCAAATAATAAATAAATATTGAAGATAATTGTTAAATTCTAGACTTGCCATCCACCTGTCTGCCTCATGGTGCAGAAAGGCTTTTTAAATGATAGTGTCCTCATCTAAGTTAGTTAGTCAGACAGTATTCCAGCATGGAGAGAAAACCTAAGCAGAATTTTATGTTTCTATCTGTGTTACATGCCAAGACATGCAAATGTGTAAGTCACCCCCAAGCTAAATTGTATTAGCACCACAATCACAGTGGGCTAGTTTCAGGTCATACCCTTTTAGACATACAATCCTTGTTTGCAGGCTGACAGAAACAAACCTAACTCATTCAGGGTTGCTACTCTTTCTTAGGTGCTTCTTGTGCTGTAACAGCACATTAATACACATTTTATACATTGCAAAGAATTTATGAAGAAATATATATATTTTATGCAACCTGTCAATATGTTGTCAATGGGATAAAGAACTTGGGAGTGTTCTGTGCCATGGACTTTACAAATCAATGTTTATAACTCTAGGACATTTAGTTATTTAGACAAATTTAGAACAAAACTGCTGTTAAAGGATGTTCAATCCCATCCTGTTTTCATGGCTGCTTTTAAATAATGGTGGACGCTATAAAAAATGGTATCTAATTAATAAAGGATTCTACATGTGATCAATGCTACCCAACTAGAACCAAAGCACCAAAACTTTCTATTATTGTCAGGCTCTAAGTATCCCTGACCAGTGTCCACCTTGTCTGCTAAATGGTTAAGGAGAAATGTTTAGTCTTTGTAATGTCACTGTTTTCCAACATTTTCTCCAGTAATTATAAGTTTCCTGACTGTGCTATAGTAATCAGAACTCAGATTACAGAATTAGGATATCCTGTTACATATTACATTTTTCCATAAGATTTTAATATTTATGTATAACCTTTTTAAAAGTGGAAAAGAAAATGAAATCATACCTATTGAACAATAAAAAATAATCTTGTTTATTTATTAAACAAAATCTAAGAAACATAAGTGTGTTGTTTTGGCTGGATAAAGGTTAAGACTCCCCTCCCCCCTAACTGCTATTGTTACCTATCCCCTTTGACATAAACTGAGATGCATCTTTAGCCATCAAACCAGACTCTGAAATCAGTCTGAGGAAAAGTTTTCCTCCCGCTCCACAATTACACCCCTGTGATGTTAGGGAGATTTATTGTACAACTTGTTTCAAGCTACCACACAGCATCTCAAAGAAAAAAAGATCTTGGCCCCATATTCAGAAATAATCTTATGACTAAAAAAGCTCTTAGTGATGTCATTTTAGGAAAAATATTAGATCTCAACTTCTAAAGATTTGACTTAGAATTTTACCATGGTAAGATATGTTATTCAATAAAGCGCTCTAGTCCTTCAGAGAGGCAGGATTAGTGAGTAGGAGTTTTAGTGAGCCTAAGAGTTTCTTAAGCAGGGAAGATGGTGGAAACAGAGAGAGCTGATTGGCTGATCCACCACCCAAACAGTGGAGGAAATTAACACAAAACTTTCTATAACAATCCATCCATCCATCCATCCATCCATCCATCCATCGTCTACAACTTATCCGGGGTCGGGTCGCGGGAGTAGCAGCTTTAGTAGGGAGGCCCAGATGTCCCTCTCCCCAGCCACTTGGGCCAGCTCCTCCGGGGGAATCCCAAGGCGTTCCAGGCCATCCGAGAGACATAGTCCCTCCAGCGTGTCTTGGGTCACCCTCTTGGGTCTCCTCCCCGGTGGGACGTACCCGGAACACCTCATCCAGGGAGCATCCAGGAGCACATCCCAAACCAGATGCCCGAGCCACCTCAACTGGCTCCTCTCGACGTGGAGCAGCGGCTCTACTCTCGAGTCTTCCTCCCTTGGATGACTGAGCCTCCTCACCCTTCTCTAAGGGAGAGCCCCAGACACACTACTGAGGAAGAAAAACTCATTTCGGCCGATTGGATCCGGGATCTCGTTCTTGTCGGTCATGACCCAAGCTCATGCACCATAGATGAGGGTAGGAACGTACGTAGATGGACCGGTATCGCCTTTGACTCAGACTCTCCTCCTCACCGACAAACGGGATTCGGTATCATCGCCCGCTTCACAGCAGACACCGCAGCAATCCGCTGTCGATCTCCCGCTCCATCTTCCCCTCATTCGTGAACAAGACCTCAAGATACTTAAACTCCTCCACTAGGGGTAACACATCCTCCCCCAACCCGGAGAAGGCCCTCTACCTATTTCCGGCTCATAACCATGGTCTCAGATTTGGAGGCACTGATCCTTATCCCGGCCACTTCGTACTCGGCTGCGAACCGCTCCAGTGAGAGCTGTAGATCACGCCCTGATGAAGCCAAAAGGACCACGTCATCTGCAAATACAGAGACGCAATCCTAAGGCCACGAATATGGATTTCCCCTCAACACCTTGGCTGCGCCTAGAAATTCTGTCCATAAAAGTTATGAACAGAATCAGTGACAAAGGGCAACCCTTGGCGGAATCCAACTCTCACTGGAAACGGTCGACTTACTGCCGGCAATGCGACCAGACCTGACACCGGTCACACAGAGAACCTGACAGCCCTTATTAAAGGGCCCGGTACTCCATACTCCCGGAGTACCACCCCACAGAATCCCTGGAGGGACACGGTCGAAGCCTTCTCCAGATCCACAAAAACACAAGGAGACTGGTCGGGCAAACTCCCATGTACCTCCAGGATCCTGCTAGGGGTGTAGAGCTGATCCAGTGTTCCACAGCCAGGATGAAAAACCACACTGCTCTTCCTGAATTCGAGATCCGACTATCCGATGGACCCTCCTTTCCAGAACCCTGGAATAGAACTTACCAGGGAGGCTTAAGAGTGAGATTCTTCTGTAGTTGGAACACACCCTCTGGTCCCCCTTTTAAATAGGGGGACCACCACCCCAGTCTGCCAATCAAGGGGAACTGCCCCCGATGTCTACGCAATGCTGCAGAGCCACGTTAACCAACACAGCCCCACAACATGCTGATGCAATCCTCGTATGATCTGAGTCCAACCGCGCACTGGCGCTCTGCTCTAAAATTATCAGTTGAAAAGGTGAATGGCAGAAGTGCTGCACTCCTGTGACGCTTCGACATTCAGTGGAACCTCGGGTTTGTCTGGCGTGCCTTCCACGCCGCTTGCCCCATTTGTGTTTACCGTTCCTCCTCCACCTGTTAGGCCTCCGGAGCATGTTGATCACAGCCTCTGTTGTCTGCTGCAGTTCTGGTAGAATAATGTCTGGACTTGCTAGTCTTTATGGTCTGTAAACTCTGGGTCCCCCCCCCCCCCCCAGTTCCAGCAGTTCAGCCATTCCATACAGCATTAATGCTCGGAGGGGTGAAAACACAACCAAAAATGCAAAGGCGAACATAAAAAGATGAGAGCCTCGTGCGTCTGCAGTTATCCGCACAGCCATCATAATGCAGGTTTTCTTTTTTGTTTCTCCAGAAGAATACATTTGTACAATAATGGAAGATAGCGTGATGTGTAAACGGTCGTCAGAACCAAGCTGGGCTTGGTTAACTGATCCAAGCTCGGACCAAGCTCGGCATGGATCGGTTTAACAAGGGTAGTGTAAATGGGGCTTATTTAAGCCTGTATTGTCCTGAGTGCTGGTTGCCAGATTCTCGAAAACCATTGTGTAAGTAGACATTCCAGCGTTCCAGGCCTGCCTGACTGTTTCTGACTCCTGATCATTTTTGTATTTCTGCCTGTTGCAATCGCCCTCGTCGGATCCTCCTGTTGGTTCTCAGTTTCTGGACATTGACCCAAGCTTGCCTTGATTGTTTGTAACTTGTCTTCAATGTACAACTAGGGCTGGGTTTAGAGGACTCGTCCCCCCTGTCTCTATGGTCCCATGTATTTTCCGGGACATGGCGCAATATGCTCCCTAAATTCAGGGAACTCACGTGGAGCCATTAGAGCGTTCATTGAATGGGCCGCCAGGGCTCATGAAAGTCCTTAGGGAGCACATGCAATACTGAACATTGGCCACTGGATGGCAGCCTTACCTTACGTTTTTTAGAATGTCAGTAGGGTCCACTTGGTGACAGGAGGCTATCAAATGGGTTCTATTGGGTTAGGGTTAGTACTGGTAGTGCAGTATATGGAATTATTGTGTGTGTGTTGTGTGTGTGTGTGTGTGTGTGTCCATTATGTTGTAAAGTGTGACATGTGGTAATTAAACGTGTGTTAGACCAAGTGTTTTGGTACATGCAGTCCAATGTATCAGTGTGTGCGTTATGGATGTTGGTTCTCCAGGACCCAGAGTCTGTTTCAGGACCCTGGAGGTTGCTCCAGGACCCAGAGTCTGTTCCAGGGAGGGGGGTGTTAGCTCCAGGGAGGTTGTTGCGGGCTAGTGGTGCTTCCTTCCTGGACACATGACCTCCATGGTGCCTCCCCTGGTTCCTCCAGGACCCTGGAGGTTGCTCCAGGACCCTGGAGGTTGCTCCAGGGAGGGGGTGTTAGCTCCAGGGAGGTTGTTGCGGGCTAGTGGTGCTTCCTTCCTGGACACATGACCTCCATGGTGCCTCCCCTGGTTCCTCCAGGACCCTGGAGGTTCTTCCAGGACCCTGGAGGTTGCTCCAGGACCCAGAGTCTGTTCCAGGGAGGGGGTGTTAGCTCCAGGGAGGTTGTTGCGGGCTAGTGGTGCTTCCTTCCTGGACACATGACCTCCATGGTGCCTCCCCCCTGGTTCCTCCAGGACCCTGGAGGTTGCTCCAGGACCCAGAGTCTGTTCCAGGGAGGGGGTGTTAGCTCCAGGGAGGTTGTTGCGGGCTAGTGGTGCTTCCTTCCTGGACACATGACCTCCATGGTGCCTCCCCTGGTTCCTCCAGGACCCTGAGGTTCTTCCAGGACCCTGGAGGTTGCTCCAGGACCCTGGAGGTTGCTCCAGGGAGGGGGGTGTTAGCTCCAGGGAGGTTGTTGCGGGCTAGTGGTGCTTCCTTCCTGGGTAAATGACCTCCGTGGTGCCCCCCCCTGGTTCCTCCAGGACCCTGGAGGTTTTCTTCCAGGACCCTGGAGGTTGCTCCAGGACCCTGGAGGTTGCTCCAGGGAGGGGGTGTTAGCTCCAGGGAGGTTGTTGCGGGCCAGTGGTGCTTCCTTCCTGGGTAAATGACCTCCGTGGTGCCTCCCCTGGTTCCTCCAGGACCCTGGAGGTTCCTCCAGGACCCTGGAGGTTGCTCCAGGACCCAGAGTCTGTTCCAGGGAGGGGGTGTTAGCTCCAGGGAGGGTTGTTGCGGGCTAGTGGTGCTTCCTTCCTGGACACATGACCTCCATGGTGCCTCCCCTGGTTCCTCCAGGACCCTGGAGGTTGCTCCAGGACCCAGAGTCTGTTCCAGGGAGGGGGTGTTAGCTCCAGGGAGTTTGTTGCGGGCCAGTGGTGCCTCCTTCCTGGACACATGACCTCCGTGGTGCCCCCCCCCCCCCTGGTTCCTCCATGGTCCCAGATTGAGCCGAGCCAAAAACCCTAGTAATCCCATGTGGAATGTAATGCTTTCATGTTGGAGTTTGCCCTGTAATGTAAAATGCCGCCCTCTGTCCCATATTAAATGCAGCCTTTTGTACATAGTGGTTCCCCTGGTTCCTCCAGGACCCTGGAGGTTCCTCCATGACCCAGAGTGTGTTCCAGGGAGGGGGGTGTTAGCTCCATGGGGATTGTTGCGGGCCAGTGGTGCTTTCCTTCCTGGGTAAATGACCTCCGTGGTGCCCCCCCCTGGTTCCTCCATGGTCCCAGATTGAGCCGAGCCAAAAACCCTAGTAATCCCATGTTGAATGTAATGCTTTTCATGTTGGAGTTTGCCCTGTAATGTAAAATGCTGCCCTCTGTCCCATATTAAATGCAGCCTTTTGTACATAGTGGTTCTGTAAGACCATCAGAGTGTAGCACTGTCCAGTCCCTGGTTCCTCCATGGTTCCCCCCCAGGCCCTGGCCCTCCTCTGGCCGACCCTGGTTCCTCCATGGTCCCAGATTGAGCCAAGGACAATTGCAATCCCATCTGCAATGTATTGTCTTCCATGTTGTGCATGTATTGTCTCCCTGCAATGTAAAATGCTGCCCTCTGTCCCATATTAAATGCAGCCTTTTGTACATAGTGATTCTGTATGATATATCTCTGTGGAAGTGTATGTGGGTGGGGGATGGGCGACAGGCCATGTGCTCACTCCACTTCCATGCAGGGAAAGAGTCTGTTAGTCCCAGGGTAGAGATGTTCCATTTCCCCCTGTTTCTCTGGAAGATAAAATCAACTAAAGAGTAAATTTAAACAAAATTAAAGGGAAAAAAGGACCATGTCAATACTATGGCTCATAGTGCTTATGACTTTGACATTTAAAACGTGAAAATTGTGGTCAGTCCCAGCCGGGATTTGAACCCTGTTCTCCCGCTTGAGAGGCGGGAGCATTAACCACAAGACTACCCAGGTCACATGACCAGGTGGGGCCGTATCCTGGCTATGTCTTTAACTGTCCACCTGTATAAAGGTGCTCTTATAGATATCGGCTTCTCCGTGGAAGTGTATGTGGGTGGGGGATGGGCGACAGGCCATGTATCCATTTCCCCCTCTGTTTCTCTGGAGGATAAAATCAACTAATAGGGGCTTCTCCGTGGAAGTGTATGCAGGCCTACAGTGTTCTTTTCCTGGATACAATAATCTCCCCATGTTCCCCCTGGTTCTCTGGAGGTCCAAGCGGCTGCTCCATGGAACTTATTGCGGGCCTAAAATGCTTTGTCCCTGGGTAAAATAATCTCTATGTTCCCCCTGGTTCTCTGGAGGTCAAAGGGGCCCTCTGGAGGTCCAAGTGGCTGCTCCATTGAACTAATTGCGGGCCTAAAATGCTTCGTCCCTGGGTAGGTAGATTTAAAAAAAAAAAAAAAAAAGTTGGGAGCCCAAGTGGGAATCGAACCCCGCTTTCCCAGGTGGGGGGCCGGGCTTCCTAGCCACCAGACTATCATGTGTCTGCACAAAATTTCTGGAAAACTATTATATAATGTACCCCGGTTGCCATGGCAACAGTTAAATGGTTATTAGCTTAGCCATACCCCTTAGCTTCCTATTGGTCCATTGATAATTATTCCTACGTCATCTGTGACGTCATTGACCATTGTAAAATTGAGAAAAAGAAACTAGGTAAGGCTGGTTTTGAACACTGCTCCTTTGGGTGGGAGCCCATGTTCTTAACCACTCTGCTACACAGTAGGTGGCGATAATGCTGCAATAACCTCGCTGTCAGCCAAACCTCGGATTCAGAGGAAGAAAGGTGCTGGCCGGAAACAAACTAAGCCGACATGCGGAAGGCTGTGTTTCCCGCAGGAATTTGCTTAGGCGAGGCGGTGAGTTGGCGAACGGAACAAGTTTTGTGCGGAGCGGAGCGGAGCCTGCATCGACGCCGTCGGTGAAGTCGCTTCTTGTTTCAAAGTATCCATGTGTTTTTGCCTGTTTTCCCCCTGCCATTCACTATATGCACGCGAGAAAGCAACAACAAAAAACGCGTGTCAACGTCTAATAAACGCAAGCATATCGAGTTAGCAAGCATTTCAGTTTAAAGTTCTTCCAGCATCGAATATGACAGAAACAAGTTAATTGTAACCACTGCCAAGTTAAACTTTGGTATTGAACATAAAATGGTAATGCTGCTCCCTGCTGTTACCTCAGAAATTGCCTGTTTTTGGTAGATTTTTTCCCCATAAAGAGAATTCCCTGTCAGTGGCAATAAGCTTTAATTTATTATTATTGCTATTTTTTGTTTTACATGTTTAAGTTGAGCTTTACACTAAATATGTGTTACTGATAAGTGCTACAAATGTTACAACACTTTTGTTCATATGGCAGCAGAACATTAAAATAAAAGTGCTCTTTACACTACTTTTGAATTCATTCTTGGAGTTTGTAAATACAATGCGATTAATCTCGATTAATCAGGGCGATTAATCGCGATTAAATATTTTAATCGTTGCCCAGCCCTATGTACAACATTAGCTAAACAATGCAAACAAGCAAATGCCAATAACATTCCAACCTTTTTTAGTGTGTTCTACCCAAGAAAGCTAGATGCTAGAACTTATTCCTCAATTCCAATTGTTTTTTTTTTTAAATATTTCTCTAAATATATATCCACCTGATGGTTTTCATTATGTAGTATTTTACATGGTGTCCGGAGTGACCTCGTCGTTCAGAAGAGCCATTTTCTTTATTGAGTAGCAGTTTTCTTCTGACAACAGAACAGCTGTAAGTGAATGTGTCTCATCCAAAGATAACACATTTAATGTACTGTGACAGTGCTGCTCATCCTTCTGCACAAGGACCCTGGATTCCTCGCATTTTCAGAGAGGGCTCTGCTTTTTACTATAATAAAAAAATAAATAAAGAAAAGGAATGATTGGTCATCAGCACCCTTGCTGTTAATGTATTCTGACTAATCCCAAGCTGTTTGCACCTCTGCTGCAGTTATTTGCTGAGCTCCTCAGGCCACAAAAATTACCACAAATCACTCACCACACCCTGTGCTCTTGCGCTCTGCGTCATTGATTCACAACGATAGAGCCCCAGGTGTTTGGAGGAGCAAATGCAAAAGCTTTCATAAAGATCGCTTTGGTTGAATCACTAATGCATTGTAGCAATTTGTGACAAAATGTAGTCAAGTGAGCATTTATTTATATGCCATGGGTTATTAACTCGACTTTTGGCCCAACATGCCAGATGAGCCGTTGAGCGTCAAGCTCAGAGATCTCTGAAATGCAGCAGTCTTCACACAGACTGAAGTACTTGAGCAAACACACACACACACAAAGACACACACACACAGCTCTATGTGAGGTCCATTGTGAGGCCTATTAAATAATCAGGCATGTTTCCTCCCCACTGGCAAAAATCAGGACCAGTCCGCTGTTGCTCAGCAAACTGCGGTGTGTGTGTGTGTGTGTATTGCAAAGAGACAGCACATTTAAATGTAAGCAAGTTTTTGTATGTCAGTGAGTAACTGAGCACTCACCAACACAGACAGTAATGTTGTTGTACGTGTGTATGTGTGAGTATTTTCAGCCTCAAAGGTTCATCTAAACCACCGTCCTGTCTGGATTCAGGCCTCAGCAGGTCTATTTCATTTTTATCTAACATTCAGCTTCCATCGATTCATTTGATAGACCACTCCTTAATGCCTAGGCACATACTTCGTCCTCTTTTATAACTATTTACTTTTCCTTTTTGTGGTTCCAGTAACCTTTTTTTGACAATTCCCAGACAGGAAATGGGTGAAGAAAGAAGGGGAATGATGCGTGTCAAAGCTCCCCTGGTCAGGACATGAACCTGTCCTTCCTTTACATGATTAGATGTCCATCATTTTTCAAATATCTGAAGATCTGTATTAGTATTTTGATGGTTAAACAACAACAACAATAACAACTAATAACAATAAAAAATAAATAATAATACTTTTCTAAAAACTCAAAGGCATTTCACAAGAATGAAGTAAAATTACAAAAAGAACAGTTATGTACGTACATCAAACCACATAAAATAAGAAAGAAATCACTTAAATACACTAAAGAACTGGACATTTTTTCCAAAGTTTTAAAGTCGTTTCGCTTCCCATCCAGAAAGCTTTCTCAATTCAGATGTCTGGAGTAGTGTGGAGTTCCAAGCTTTATATCATTGCCCAAAGAGGCCTTGTTATGGCTTTTTTTTTTTTTTTTTGGCATGATCATGACCTGGATGACTGAAAATCTTTAACAGCACACGTAAATACTCAGAACGGGACAGCATAAAAACACAATCATAAAATAATAATCATAATATTTAATAGGGAATATTAAATATTTCAAGATCTGCTGTTACGAACGGGAGATGGTGGACCCAGTATTCAGGCTGGACAAGCAGGCTGAGTGAAAAAGCAGGTTTAATGGAGTCGATCTTGACAATACAGAGAAAGGCAGGCTCAATGGTCAGTATGGCAGTCCAAAAATCGGTACATGAAAAGCAGTCCACAAACAGGCAGGAGTACAGACAGGGATAAGGCAAGCTCGGATAATCCTAAAGCAGATTTGGGTCAGTAAAACGAGTAAGCTGTCAGACAGGGCAGGAAAAACAGGTTCAGGATACAGGCTGGATCAGAAGTCAAAAAAGAGGCAATTGGGTAACGTCGACAGAAAGACACAAAGGGACTGCAGGACAAAAGGGCTCGTAAAGTCAATGATCTGGCAGAGTGCAGGAGACAGAGGCAGGTATAAGTAGAGGAGTGAGCAGGTGAACAGAGTGAAACTAATTACCAGAATGGGTGGAGCTGATCAGGAGGGAAAAAGTGGCTGGAAGAAAACTGAAGCTGATTGGATGGTGACTGGTGAAGGGGAGTGACAGGAAGATGAAAGAATGCTGGCAGGTGAACTGAATAAAGGCTGGTGACAGAAGTGATCAGAGCAGGCCAGAAGAAACTGATAACATAAAACAAAGTACAAAATCAAACCACATTAAAACTCAAACTATTCCATTAACCAAAACCTAAGACAGAATCGATTACATAAAAGAATCACTAAACCAAAACAGAACTTAAACTAATCCAGACCCAAATCACCATAAAGACCAAACCTAAGACTAAACAGAACATAAGCAAATAATAAAAACCAGAGCTAATACTAAGACAGGAGAGTGAACTAATTAAACAACAAACATAAACCATAACAAAACCCAAATCATGACATCGCAGTAGTATTTTGATGGTTAAACAACAAATGAGCCACTTCAAAATCAGTGCATAACATAAGTCTCAATTTGTACTGTAAAAACTCAAGGAATTTAAATTTCCCATTATTCACAGGTAATATCAGCTAAAGACTGACAGTGTCTGACAAATTTTCTGATCCATTGAAAAAGGTTGGACATCTTTTTATAGAAGGCTGCACAGTGGCTCAGTAGTAATGTTGCCTTGCTGTACGAAGGTTAATTGGTTACTCTCAATTGCCCTTATGAGTGTGTGTTTCTATGCTGCCCTGTGATAGACTGGTGACGTGTCCAGGGTGGACCCTGCGTCTTGACTGCGGGAAATAGACACAGTATATTTAGGTGAAATATTCTGAGCACTTTGATGCAAATTGATGATGGTTGGTTCTTTGGCGGTATAACCAATTCTAACGCAAGAACGCTGTGATTTCAATCACATTTACCCCTCTTTTACAGTAGTCAGTCTGCTCATTAGGTTAATAGAGTGATTTCACCAGTACTAATGACAGGACTGTACTGAAATTTACTTAACCAGTGCTGTCCAACGATTAAAATTTTTTATTGTGATTAGTCACATAATTTCAATAATCAACTCGAGATTAATCGCAAATTAATCACATATTTTACCTTTTTATTTCTGAAAGTGTAACAGCCTATTTGGGCATTTTAATATGCAATTTTTCAATAAATTACACTAGTAAAAAACATGCTTGTCCAAAAAATATATATTTTATTTTTGTTTTCAAGCACTTGGCATTGGAATGAAAACATCCTGGTGCCATAAAATGTTAAACTCTGGCCAACAATGGTTAAATCGCTAATCATAACACCCTGATGTTTACACAATGTGTAAACCAATGTGTAAATAAAAAAATATTTTATGCCTAAAATATTTTTTTGTCCTCTTAAACAAAGATAGACATAGTATTAAGCATTTACATATAAAGTAATACAAATTTTACATTTTACACACTGATAACATTTCTGCAATGTTATCAGTGTGTAAAAACTCATCTTCAGAACCAATCTCTGCTCCAACTGGTGATCTGCACCGCGTAATCTACTTTCAGCAGTTATCACCGGTTATTGCAACCGTGAACTGCAGAAAATTTGGGCAGATTTGCTCTGTCTGACTTTACTCCCTCGGCTCCTATGTCAGGATGTGCTCCAGCGCGTTATGAGACGGAGGGATATTTCTGCTGGATATACTCACTGTCTGTAGTGCGGCAACGTAACTTATTTTAGAGCCCAAATAAGCGACTTCACTTTCAGAAACAAGCCAGAAAAACTGCAACCCGTGACTCATGAAATTTACAAGGCGACTTTAGAAAAAAGAAGCCTAAAGTCGCATGAAATAAGCGGAGTTGGCAACAATGAATGCGGGTCTGTGTTGCTACAATCTCTTGTGTTCTTGGAACAACGGAAAGAGGCAAGGAAAAAAAAAACATTACCGCAGTTAACGCGCGTCAAATTTTTTTTTGCCGTTATAGTCTAACAAAGTTAACGCGTTAATAACGCATTAAAACTGACAGCATAAACATAACTAATCAGTTTGGGGCAGTGCAAAAATGTAAACTGTTTAAACTAATACACTTTTTTTTAACTGATCACTCCACAATAATCTCAATACACTGGAAACTACATTCAACAAAAATATAAACGCAACACTTTTGGCTTTGCTCCCATTTTTTATGAGATGAACTCAAAGATCTAAAACTTTTTCCACATACACAATACCACCATTTCCCTCAAATATTGTTCACAAACCAGTCTAAATCTGTGATAGTGAGCACTTGTCCTTTGCTGAGGTAATCCATCTCACGTCACAGGTGTGCCTTAGACTGCCTATAATAAATGCCACTCTGAAAGGTGCAGTTTTTTGTTTTATGGGGGGTCTGGGGACTTAGAAAACCAGTCAGTATCTGGTGTAACCACCATTTGCCTCACTCAATGCAACACATTTCCTTTGCATAGAGTTGTTCAGGTTGTCAATTGTGGCCTCTGGAATGTTGGTTCACTCCTCTTCAATGGCTGTGCAAAGTTGCTGGATATTGGCAGAAACTGGTACACGCTGTCGCATACACCGATCCAGAGCATCTCAAACATGCTCAACGGGTGACATGTCCGGTGAGTATGCCGGCCATGCAAGAACTGGGACGTTTTTAGCTTCCAAGAATTGTGTACTGATCCTCGCAACATGGGGGCGTGGATTATCCTGCTGCAACATGAGGTGATGTTCTTGGATGTACAGCAATGGGCCTCAGGATCTCGTCACGGTATCTCTGTGCATTCAAAATTCCATCAGTAAAATGCACCCGTGTTCTTCATCCATAACAGATGCCTGTCCATACCATAACCCCACCACCACCATGGGCCACTCGATCCACAACATTGACATCAGAAAACCTCTCACCCATGCGACGCCACACACACTGTCTGCCCTGAACAGTGTAAACCGGGATTAATCCATGAAGAGAACACATCTCCAACGCGCCAGATGCCAGCGAATGTGAGCATTTGCCCACTCAAGTCGGTTACGACGACGAACTGGTGTCAGGTGGAGACCCCGATGAGGACACCACATGGGATCCTCGGGGGCTACTTGGTGCCCACGGGCACCATGTTGGTGACACCTGCCCTACACAGAGAGTTAAAGATGGGCACAGTACCAGGGAAAGAATTTGCCCCGTTAGAGATGTTTGTTTTTGTTTTTTGTTACACTTCCATCTCATTTATAAAGTGAAAAATGTATCCAAACCAAACTGATGACGTGAGTTTGGTTTGAGTATAATTCCTGGTTCCGTGAAAATGTCAGCCTTGGAAGCTGTTGAGAAAACATGAGAAAACTCAACTTTGAAGTTGAATGAGTCTGTAAACACTTTACTCTTCTGTGTAATGCATTTTCTTCACCCTCATCTTCCTAGACAAAAAGTAATTCTGTAGAAGCCCCAATGGACACATGCAGCAAGAGGGATAAGCAAGGGGATGATGAGTAGTAGGCGGAGTAAACAAAATAAAGCTTTTAATCTGTAAATGGAGAGGGGTAATGGTCATTTAAGCATTAAGATATCCCCTCTGTCCGTCTGCTCTCTTTGCGTCTCCTTAATGGTCCTTAAACATTTATGAAGGCTGATAACAACGAGGGACCGTAGCTTCGCAGAGTAATCAAATCACTCCTGGTTATAGGGCTCTACTCGGAAAGGGAGAGAGGGAGGGGAGGAGCAGAAGTGAAGGATCGGCAGAAGCCTGGGAATTAAGGGCAAAAACACTGTGTCATTTTGGATAATAGAGACAGAAGGAGCAGAAGACAAATAGAAATATATTAGCTCTTAAAATAGTCCTTTTGGATAGTGGGGACACAACACAGCGGGAAGCTGTCAAGCTGAATATTCCATGATGCTTTTTTCATCTTTTACTAAACACTCTCTTTTTTGTCTCTCTCTCTTTGTCTGATGAATTCTGTCTGAGTCACACACACACACACACACACACACACACCAAATTCCCACTAAAATTCATGACTCACTGCTTTTACAGCTTAGAAAATTTTATTTTACAAACTGATGTGTTTAACTGTAAACCTTGATGATGCTATAAAAGCCATCATGCTACAGACTCCACTAACCAGTACCTCTGTCTTATCTTTTATAAGCAGTACATTTAAGGAGACATGTTAAATTTCAACTTTGTCCTCTTTCACAAAACAATTCTGTGAAAATAAGACGCTTCTTAATCTCTGCTCTGGTTTTTCATAAATCCTCCCCAGAGCCTTAGGCTACATCCACACAGAGACAAAAACTGTCCTGCATAGAAAAGTTTGATCGAAAAGATGAAAATGCAGCCGGTGGAACCTTAATAGACATCGTAATACCTATGCCACACCAGTGAATGGCGCGGTAATACTGCCACAGAAGTAAAGAAGGAAGAAGAGTAGGGCGAAAGCAATGAACACAGAAAAACTAAAAGAGGCAGAGGAACAAAATGTGTTAGCGTAAAATCCACATGAATTGAATAGTGTCTGAAACACAACCACAACTATGAAGTCAGACACTGTTGTTGCTTTTGTTTGCACCAGCGCTATATATAGAGAGAGTTACGACAGACTTTGAACTCACTGACACCCGGTCACGCGGTTCATGGAGCCCTCAATAGTTCCAAACATTTCAGCACTGTCAGTTAGTTTGAGCGGCGGCTGGCGGGGCAGACTGTAAAAAACAACAGATTTATATTTTCCCTTGCAATTATGGACCAGTAATGCTCTCTGATTACTTAACTGACTGCATTTTATCAGGGTATTTTTTAGAAACGGCAGGAACATTTATCAGTGTTCTAAATATTTGAGTGGAAACATTATCCCCACACATTGTAGAATACATTGGGATTACAGACAATATTTGATTAAAAAAAATAGGTGTTTATGCAATGCACTGATCAATATAAAATGTCTACAATGGCTTATAATAAAGTTTTGCACGTAAAGCTAAACCAAACAGTGCTAATATTACCAGTTTTAAAGCTCTTTCAGTTGTTCTCTGCATGCTAAGGTGGGAATGCTAGACCTTGTTCTCGAGCTTTGTCCTGTTCCAGCTTAACTTCAGTTCTACGTTCTCCTAAATTAAGCATGAATGTCACAGTTTTCAGGACTTCTACATAAAAAAAGAACATGTTTAGCAAATGTCAGTCTGTTTTATCTGGTATTAGATGGAAAATGAGCTGCATAATAGAGCTGATCTAAATAATCTTTTAAAAAGTTGTAAATAACTTATGGGGCTGTACATGTTTTGACTGATGACCTGGTATACATTTTTTTCTGTGGAAGAAACAATTATTGCGGATTTAATTTTTTGTATGTATGTTATAATCCAGTTGATTGTGTATATAACCTTAGAATTATTGTATATTAGTAAGCCTTTAAAATGTTCATTTAAACAATACAGTTTCTGGTTTAAACTATACTAGGTGATAAAATAGAAAATTTTCAATTGTGCAAAAACATATAACCAAACATTACACTATACAAGGCCTTTTGTTATACAAAGCAGGGAACTGAGGAGAAAAAATCTGAGGGAGAAATTAGAATGGCAAAAATATCACATTTAAAAGGATAGAAGGAAAACTTAACACGGAAAAGATTTATCCAGTCCTACTAAAGAAAGTCACAATGGAAAAGAAATTGAGTCATATTTTTACCAAAGATCAGATGAAGGTCACTGGCTTAAAGATTAGATGGAGCAAATGCACATAAAAAACAGACTGTTTTTCAGATCTGTTTTTCACTGTGCTCACTGCAGCTCAGGCTGCATGCTTCTTCAGGACATGAGTCTTCCTCTCCATGACATCAGAAACCAGTAAAGAACTGCAGCGCATTAAGCTGGAACAAGTTGTCTTAACTCTGGATGAAATGGCAATCACACTTAGCGTGGAACTGCACCAAGGATCAGGAAAGCTTTTTGGATGTGACACTGCCTGGGCATAGAGGAGAGCAGCAACACATGCATGTGTTTTTATATCAACAGGAAGAGCAACAAGATGGACGCAAGTGGTGGCATACTAGTTCAGAGGCAGTTCCATTAATGGAGTAAATTAAAACCCAAAAATCCTAGAAATAATGGAGAGAGCAGCTTCCATAGGATTGTTTTGTGGTAAGCATCACCACTGACATGGGCAGTCCAAATCTAGCTATGTGGTGGGCTTTTGGACAGCAAATTAAATATCCAACACCTAGCAAGACCAAAAAAAAAAAGCTGTAAAAATGTAAAAGAAAAAAAAAATGTTGAGCCATCACATGAGGCCTTCAGTCTGGTCCAGAAAACTGAGAAGTTTTTCCTAACAAGGTGCGGTGCATCCTTCAGTGAGCTCTAAAATGCCACAGGTACTCTAGAGAAAGAAGCATGTCTGTTAGAAAGCATTCTCTCTTCATGTCAAGATGTGTGAAGAAAAATAACCAGCTTTATTAAAATGCTAGCATAATATAAAACAAATGCATTTAATATCCTGCAGTAAATACCAAATTTGTGAAGGTTATGGCATTAAAGGACTGTTGTTCAAATATCTTGATTGAGCTCTTATTTTGGAAGACAGAAATCATATCTTGTGTTACATGCTTCAGCAGTTCATTGAAGTCAGCCTCGAGTGTTCCCATTTATTCTGCTTTCTCTGATGGATAAAAAAATGTATAAATCGAACCAAATTAATTCAATTCAATTTTATTTATATCTCAAGGCACTTTACAAAGTCAAGTTCAATAATATTATACAGAAATTAACCATTTCAGTCTTACATAACAAAAGCTAAGCATGTTTTTTATTTGAGATTGGGGTTTCCTTTTTTCACCTCTGGAATATTGCCAAAATACCAACTATTCTCCAATTTGCATTGTTTGTTGTTATTTCAGTATTTAACTTTTGGTTCTCAGTCATTTTTCTCTTCATAGTAGGTACACCTGGTCTGGAGTTCTGTTAGCTGTGACATAATCCAGGGGAGGCAGATCATCCTCTATTACCATATAACATAGAAAGGATTCCTGGACCAATGTGTGCTTCTGTGCTTTTTGTGTCTCTGCTCTGTCTTCTTTAATCCCCAGTCGGTCGAGGCGGATGACCGTTCACACTGAACCTGATTCTGCAGGAGAGTTTTCCTCTCCACTCTCACTTCATGCATGCTCAGTATTAGGGATTGCTGCAAATCCATTGGCAGTCCATTGACTGTCCACTGTGGCTCTACACTCTTCCTGTAGGAGGGAATGCTGCTTGTCAAGACTTGATGCAATCTGCTGGGTTTCCTTAGAGAGGAAACCTTTTGACCAATCTGTATGATTTGATTGAATTTAACTTTGTACAGTGCCTTGAGATGAATTGGTGCTATAAAAATAAAATTGTATTGAATTGAATTAACTAGAATTATAATCAGTTAAAGATTGCACACAGCATTTTGTAGAAACTTTCCTTCAAAAGAATTGTCTTTTCCCTCTCTGACAGTTTGAGCCTCCACTCTACACACATTCAGTCTCACTGGAATTCATCTTAAGCTCAGACATCACAAAAAATTAGAAAATTATAAACTTTGATGAAATTTCAAACTATGTCGAATAAAAAAAAAAGCTGAATTAGACTGAGTGAAATAAACCCATTCAAACCCGTCAAGACCCGCCCTGCATACAGTTAGCTAACTGCAGTTTAACAACAAGCAGCTAGTTAATGTAATTAATTAACTAAAACTGACTATATGAAATGTCACCGTTGACCTATTTTAGTACGGAGCAGTCAGATAAAGCTACAAAATGACAAATAAAATTGTAATTTAATCAACTTACTAAAGAAAATGACTCCAGAACACCAAGAATGAACTGCAGTCTCTGCTGGAACTATTGCTTTTTGGAACTATTTGCAGCTGCATGACCCGCATCCCGAGTGTCTCCACTCTCTCTCAGTTATATCACTCTGTTTAGCGTATGCATGTAAAGGGAGGTGTGAGGTCTAATTTGACTCATATGCACAAACACACTAGTATGTTCTTGCCCCTCTCCATAACTGTTTGTTTATATTTTTCTGTTCCCTGTATTTGTATTTTTATTGTCTGTAAAGTGACCTTCATAAAAATACTAGCTTCCCTACCGTGACACACGATTTCCAGTGATTATTCTGCTTAGCAGTGTGATGAACCTCAGCGTCTGTCGTTGTTCTTCCCCTGGGCCTCCTCCCGGTGGGACGTGCCCGGATCACCTCACCAGGGAGGTGTCCGGGAGGCATCCTAACCAGATGCCCGAGCCACCTCAACTAGCTCCTCTCGACGTGGAGGAGCAGCAGCTCTACTCTGAGTCCTCCCCGGATGACAGAGCTCCTCACCCTATCTCTAAGGGAGAGCCCAGACACACTACGGAGAAAACTCATTTCGGCCGCTTGTATCCGGGATCTGGTTCCTTTGGTCACGACCCAAAGCTCGTGACCATAGATGAGGGTAGGAACGTAGATCGACCGGTAAATCGAGAGCTTTGCCTTTTGGCTCAGCTCTCTCTTCACCACAATGGATCGGTACAGCGCCCGCTTCACAGCAGACTCCGCACCAATCCGCCTGTCGATCTCCTGCTCCATCTTCCCCTCATTCGTGAACAAGACCCCAAGATACTTGAACTCCTCCACTAGGGGCAGTACATCCTCCCCAACCCGGAGGAGGCACTCTACCCAAATCCGACAGCATGCTGTCGGATTTGAGGGACTGATTCTCATCCCGCCCGCTTCGCACTCGGCTGCAAACCGCTCCAGTGAGAGCTGTAGATCACGCCCTGATGAAGCCAATAGGACCATGTCATCCGCAAATAGCAGACACAATCCTAAGGCCACCAAAACGGATCCCCTCAACACCTTGGCTGCGCCTAGAAATTCTGTCCATATAAGTTATGAACAGAATCGGTGACAAAGGGCAACCTTGGCAGAGTCCAACTCTCACCGGAAACGAGTCCGACTTACTGCCGGCAACGCGGACCAGACTCTGACACCGGTCATACAGAGACCTGACAGCCCTTATTAAAGGGCCCTGTACTCCATACTCCTGGAGTACCCCCACAGGATCCCTCGGGGGACACGGTCGAATGTCTTCTCCAGATCCACAAAACACATGGAGACTGGTTGGGCAAACTCCCATGCCCCCTCAAGGATCCTGCTGAGGGTGTAGAGCTGATCCAGTGTTCCACGGCAAGAATGAAAACCACACTGCTGAGTTTCATCAGGAATTTCATCACTCGTTACCGTATGTTTCGCACTATAAGTTGCACCGGACTATATATCGCACCAGACTATAAATTGCATTTATTTAGACATTTTTTTCACACAATCCAAGACTAAAATCTGACATTTAATCTGGTAAGGCAACTAATTTACACAGATGCATCCACAATCGGCAGAATAATACGAGACATACCTGGGAGGTTGAATGTGGTATGTTGGCGTAACAAGCCACCAACACCAACCCAGAAAGTTCTCATCAGCACGTTTCAATCTAATTATGCTGAAATAAGACAGTGAACATAATGGCTCTAGGTGCTATTGTGAATTCTGTAGTATTGGCCTAATCCTGCTTCGCTACTAAAGGCCCATTTTTACCCCGGTTTAAGATTTGACAAAAAATGAGGAATCATTGATCAGAGGTAGAACAGTTTAAATACATATTTAATTCATAGAAATTAAATATGGAGACAGAGTACATACCATTACAAGATGTTATTCTCACCGCGGTGGATAAGTCTGTCTGTCTGAAGTAAGTTTTACCAAGACATTCCTTTTATCAACTTTAAACTCCTCCTGCATGGCTCAGAGGGAGGATGACTGATCTCCTCTCCTTCTGACCACCCCCCTCAGGGCAATAAACCGCCCTGTTATTCTACCCAGTAACCGAGAGGGGAGACACCCCTACTAAGATATATTTTTTAATTCTGGACAAGGGTCTGGCTAATTGACTGGTAAATTGTTAACAGGTGTGACTGACTGCTGAGGAGGTGAAGTGAAGATGACAGAAAATAACTGATGACAATGAAAACTAACAATAAATAAAGTCAAACCTAACCCACATGAGATGAAAAAATGAAAATAACAGAAAAATGAAGTTAAACCAGAACTCAACCATGACAAAACCCTTAAACAAAATGTAAATGGTAAGATGTAATATTGTAACCCACTGACCCCTCTGTTGGCGACTTATGAAATCAAATTAAGTTCAAATGTTCCCCTTAAATGTAAAGTAACCCAAGTATAAGCTAAAAAGCTACTAAACCTATCTGAATCTCTAACCTACTCGAATTAAGAAAAGTAAGCACCTTTATCCGAGAGGGGCAAGGCTAAGATAAATGTGCAACTACCAGAAACTATTATATGATCTAAATATGACTTTAAGAGTCCTAACCTAGGTTAACAAGATGTCTTTTTAGAGATTAAGATAACCTGTGAAAGCACTACACTCAGATCAAACCACAGAATAAAAAACAGATTTTCATGCAATGCAAAACCAAGATTCTAACAATACTAATATTGAACACCTTATGAATATTGTTTCTTATAAGACATATGCAGTGGTTACAAAACTTTCATTTTCTTTTTTCTTTTTTACACAATGTATTCAATTGTGGTCATGATGTCTTGCGTCTCGGAGATGTCTTCTTCTCGCCTTTAAACAAGATGGTTTAAAGAGTCAGTGTTCCAACCGCGGTCTCCACAGAACTGTATGTTAATCTTTATTAAAAATAAAAAAACGAAAACAAAATAAACTTCCAGCCGCCCCTCCGTGGGTGGCTCTGCGCGACAAATTGTTCCGGTGATCTTTCCTTGAACCCTCTGTTTAGCTGGTACACACGGCTCTGGAATCAGATGGGCCCCTGACCTCTGGCCCACCACATCTGTCTATTGATGACCTTAGCGCGCACTCCTTCGAGGTTGGGGGTTGGTGGACTCCCTTCACATTTCTCCTAATTTTATGTCTCCTGAAACTTACACGACAACCATTTAGATATCAAATGTTGTGTGCTACCTG
Source organism: Fundulus heteroclitus (assembly GCF_011125445.2). Taxonomy (NCBI): domain Eukaryota; kingdom Metazoa; phylum Chordata; class Actinopteri; order Cyprinodontiformes; family Fundulidae; genus Fundulus; species Fundulus heteroclitus. Next base: position 25,494 of record NW_023396583.1, read on the forward strand.
TAATTCCGGAGGTTGACTTCGGTCCTGAAAGGCTCCTTTATGTCATATGGAATCATATCCTGTAATGAAATTAACTGAACACTCCCACAAGAAACACACTTCACATCTTTTTCACCCCAATTTCAATGTAGTCTGTGCACAGAATTGTAGCCAATTGTGTTTAGAATTCTCTCCATTAATCCTTACCACCTTCCATTGTTCCATCTCCATCCTATTTTAGAAATGTAATAGTTAATGAGACATTTTATCGCAATTTCACTTTCCCCGTCCTTACGCTGTCCTGTAATAAAATGCAATGACCACACAAATACATTAATCTCTGGTGAAGATTTTCCTGTCTGTAAAATCAAAAATTAGTTAATGTAGTTGTGAAATCAAAGTATAGTAACGAGACGCATGTGGGGCCCGTTCGTGTCTAAGTTTCCTTGAGACAGTAAGTCTGCTGCCTAACCTTTGACCGTTAAATTTAATCTCTTCTCTTAGCTCGGTTCCTGGGGTTAACTGGAACAATCGTAAAACCTTGTGACATGCACTTTTTAAAAGAGTTATCTGCTCACAAGACTGTCATACCTCCTAGTTGCATCCTGTGCCTGACACATGCCCACTGAAGTGTGAATCCAACCTTTGTTCTACATACATCCTCATCTGTTTAGGTCACTGGGTTAAAGTTAACATCCATATTACTTTAAGCTACACTATTATATATAAGTGATTATATTTCCATAACACTGTTATCCTGTAAGAATGTCAGAATGTTCTCTGGATTAAGGATTAAAGATTACCATTCATCACACCACTCCACACAAAACCTTTCAGCACGTCACCACACCTCACTTCTGTACCCTTTACTCCATACTCAGATGTCTATGCTGCGAAAAAGTTCCTATTTTTAATCTGAGAGAAAAAGCAAACCCCCATTTTGTTCACCTATCGTTTTATCCAGTTGTTACAAATCCTAATCCAGTTTACTGCAGCAGTTATTTGTGGCTTTGAATCCTCAACTAACCTACCTGACACACCAATGATTTTAAACTAAACTAAATATGCATTAAGTTACCCTCTGTTTATCTCTGTTTTATCCAGTTTTTTGTAGTTTATGTAGTTTTTCTATTTAATTTAACATTCACTTTATTGTCCTGCTTAAACTGTTTAAGCCTTTTTCCAAGAACCCCCCTCATAGAATCTGTCTCTAGCATCTTCCTCCAGCAGAGCAGTAGGCTTTTCCGACACCTTAAATCTAATTTACGGTCCTATGCAGTTTTGGGAGTCACTTAAACCAACATTCCAGAGAGCCATGGGTAAGGTCTTTTGTGGGGGGTTTCTTTTTGTTTAAACAACCGTTATCTGATTTACAACGCAGTTACATACCTCCGTGGGGTCCTGCATAAGAATCCTTCCCTTAAATTACTTGTGCCAAGGGTTGATATAAAGTTTAAGATCTATATAATTTTAAGATACAATGTTATCATATAAATGTTTATGTCATATCCCTCTGCTTGGAACAAAATTAATTTTGTTACAAAACATTAACAAAGAATAGTATTAGTCATCACAGGGAATCAATTAACTGCAAATAATTATCTGAATTGAAGTATGAAAAACACTGCCCTATATCCTGGATTCAGATCAAAACTTAATGCAATTTCATAATACCACAGATCTGCAAGAAGTCCTCCAAAAGTTGTGTAAGATCAGTGTACCCATTGAAATAATTATTGTAAACTAATTTGCTCACAGCAAGTTGATGGTATGAAAATGCTGAACGTTCCAAGGTACTTACACACTGATAAAATATTGGGTTTTACCTGAATGAAACACCTGGTAACGGCAAATTATGGTGAAAATCTGATAAGTTTTAGCATGCAACAGTTATATTGTACAATAGAAAAATCTCAATACTTGTGAGCTATTAAGAAATAACCTAACAGATCCGTTTAACCTATGTTGTTTAAAAACAGAATGTCCCAAGCAGGACACATCTGTGCTTACTGAGAGGCCCATGTAATAAACCTGTCCCCTCAGGACGTTGCAACCCCCCTTGTGGAAATGTATGACATGCAGTTGTTAACCAGATAGACAACTCACAGAAACCTAAGTATAAGTGGAGCAAGTGAAAGTATTCCCACCCCTGTGGATTGTCTGCCCATAGAAGATATGGTAAAATACACCAGCTGCTGTTAATTATGAGCAATACGGTCCTGGACATAATAGAATTAAAACTCATGTTTAAAAGGAACATATCAGTTATATAGTAAAAAATTTTAAGAGACAGTAGTATATTTTTCAAAACCGCAAACCTGTACTGATGGTATCTGCTCAATCGGCTGCCTTAAGAAGTTATTACCTGCACCAATTCATTTGCCTAGAAGCTCAAGAGTTGGAGACAGAAAAAATATAAGAAATCACATTCCATTAAATTTGGTCAGAAGTATATTGGTAGAAATAACAGTCTGAATTACCTCAAAAAAGTCTGTTATCAGTCTGTGGTCCTTGAGATGGACTCGGACTGACATGTTCAGCAGATCAGGCAGAAAAGAGATTGGAGTTTAGGCGTCACACTCACAGCTTCCATGTGTGGAACTCCACATTTCGTCCCCCACGTGTTGCAGTGATTCGCACCTCAGTGATAAAGTTCTGGTCCACGACTCAGAAACTGGATGAGACATGCAACTCCAGTGTATGCAGACAGTCATTTTCCCTTGACAGCTTAGGATCTGTGCTGTTCATAGGCGTTGGCCATTGTTCCAGGGTGAGGAAACATTGTTCATGGGAGCGTTATCCCCTTTCTGGGGTACTGACCTTCCGGATGTGAGGTGGTATTGGGACTTCATGCCAGGAATTAGTGATGTGAAACAGTCCCTGGTCCAGTGTCCAGCGTAAGCAACTGTCCCAGATGTGATGGGTGCCCCACGACACACATATCGGCTGTAAATGCTCAGTTTTATTCTTCCAACCCCAAATCGGCACCAATCTGTGTCTCATGTCATCCGTGTCCATACTCCAGAACGAACAGACCTGTAACAAAATTAAGATAGAAATACTACAGTTGAGCTGAACGCAAGCTAAAGTTTAAGCTAAGGTAAGAACGAACCAATAACTGAAAATAATACAAAGTTAAAGCCCAAACATTTACAACTGTCTTATTTTTTACGAGGGAACAAACTGGACGAAGAGACCGTGACGAGCCTGGAGTGCTACCTGGACGAGTGTTTTGATAGCATCGTGATGGGGAAGGCCCAGAAGCCTACCTACGGCTGCTAGCACACCGTCACTTAAGCGCACTCGTTCTAATTCTACCAGCGCGTCATCTTCTACTCTGTCTCCCGACAGGAACTTCAGTGACATCTTGGAATCCATCGACAAGAAGCTTACCAGCCTTGACGCGCGTCTAGCCTTGGTAGAAGTTCTACATAAGGAGTATCAGTCTCTGAGAGAATCGGTGGAGTTTAGCCAAGCCCAGCTAACAGCTATGGCCGCCGAGAATGACGCAATGAGGGGGAAGGTTACGGAGCTGACCGAAGGGATTATCCAGCTTTCCGGCGAAAATAAGAAAATGAAGGAATCCATTCTGGACATACAGTCGCGAAGTATGAGAGATAATCTCGTCTTTGCAGGCATCCAGGAGCAGCAGGGAGAGATAGCCGAAGAAACGGTCCGGAACTTTCTCCAGCAGAAGCTAAAAATCCCGGCGGATCAGGTAAAAAACATCACTTTTCATCGAGTCCACCGGCTCGGAGATAAGAAACCCGACAAAACCCGTCCTCGCCCGATCATAGCTAAATTTGAGCATTATAAACAAAAAGAATTTGTTAGAAGTTGCGGCAGGGAACTGAGAGGGACAGACTTTAGTGTTAATGATCAGTTTCCTAAGGAAATCCTAGATCGCAGGCGAGTGCTGTTCCCAATCAGGAAGAAATACATGATGGAGGGCGTTAAAGCCACCATATCGGTTGACAGACTTTATATTAATGGACAGTTGTTCAGGGATCAGAAGATCACCCCTTGGCTTTATTAGTTACACCACAGGTGGACTTAAAGCATGTTTCAATGACTTAAAATAAATAAATAAATAAATAAATAAATAAGACGCACAGATCGGTACACGGTGATAAATTAAATACACGCACAGCTCAAGAGCACATTGGTATGGTTGGTGTTCACGGTTGGGTACACAAGGCACGGGCTATGGTTTATCCCTTTTCACACTCTCTTACTCTTTGCACTTTTTTATTTTTTTTGTATTTCTATCTTATTTGTCTGCTTCTTTCCTGATCATCAGTCAATCACAAGCACATCGTATGATGCTACCTGGGTCTATGTATGACTATTTTCTCAAGGGCATGCACCTTCTAACTTCTCACTCACATCTATGGTGAATGTAAAGTTTGTGACATGGAATGTGCATGGGGCTGGCACCAGAGAAAAAAAATGAAGATCATTAACCAGCTTACTAGATTAAAGGCAGATGTTGTCTTATTGCAAGAAACCCACAAATCAGCTACAAATGCAAGTGAGCTTAATTCACCTGAGTTCCCTAATGTGTTTGCGGCCTGCTATAACTCTAGACAGAGAGGTGTAGCAATCTTAATCCACAAAAACGTTAGTTTTAAAATATTAGATAAAACTATAGATCCTGAAGGTAGATACATAATAATTAAAATAGCTATCCATAACCAGAAGCTATGTATTGTCAGTATATATGGTCCAAATGTTGATGACCCCTCTTTTTTCCACCAATTCTTCCTTGCACTTTCAAAACACGGGGATTGTTCACTAATTATAGGAGGTGACTTCAACTTTGGTTTAAATAACGATATAGACAGGTTGAATAAAACAGGGACTCAGCATAGTTGGCAGTCAGTAAGTGTAGTCAAACAATACATGAGTGATTTTGGTCTTTGCGATGCATGGCGTTCTCTTCATCCTATTAGTAAAGAATACACTGTTCACCATTCGTATTCTCGTCTGGACTATTTTCTAATAAGTAGCTCACTGCTGTCGGTTGTTTCAGAGACGGTAATTCATCCTATTGCTATCAGTGATCACGCTCCTGTTACTCTCACCTTAATTAATAAAAAATAACCACACAAAACAAAAGCTGGAGATTTAATACATCACTGCTTAAAGATGAAGAATTGATAAAATTCATTAAAGAACAGTGGGCCTCATACTTAGAATACAATGATCAACCAGGTACATCGGCATCGATATTGTGGGAAGCTGGAAAAGCAGTGATGAGAGGTAAAATAATTTCTTTCTCATCTCATAAAAAGAAAAAAGAAAACAAAAAGATTCAGGAATTAGAAGAAAAACTTAAGTTACTAGAATCATCTCAAGAAGAAGGAAAGTTAGGTAAAATCCGTGAAGTAAAATTAGAACTAAACCACTATATTGAAAAGCAAAATAGATTTCTAATACAAAGACTCCAAATAGAAAATTTTGAACATGGCAATAAGTCAGGAAGCTTTCTAGCTAATCAGCTTAAAATAAATAAGGAGAAAACTACTATATTTGCAGTTACAGATTCAACTGGTAATACAGTAAGTGAACCAGAGTGTATAAATAATACCTTCCGCGATTTCTACAAATCTTTATACACACCACAGATAAATCCATCAGAGAAGGATATTAAGCAATTTCTGGATAAAATTACACTTCCTAAATTATCAGATAACCAAAGAATGACACTGGATTCCCCGCTGACAACAGCTGAAACCCAGGAAGCTCTTAAAAGCATACCTAATAAAAAGGCTCCAGGTCCAGATGGATTCCCTACTGAGTTTTATAAAGAGTTCTGGAATATTCTAGCCCCAACGTTCCACAGAATGTTGCAGGAAATACAGGAAAAAGGTAGATTTCCAGCTAATATGAACTCTGCCACCATCAGCCTTCTGCTCAAGCCAGACAAAGATCCTGTGTTGCCCACTAGTTATCGTCCCATATCCTTAATTAATGTGGATATTAAGATAATCTGTAAAGCTTTTGCAAAAAGATTAGACAAAGTAACTCCTCTCATAATACATCCAGATCAAACTGGTTTCATCAGAGGAAGGCAGTCATCCACAAATACACGCCGATTACTTAATTTTATTGATTATTCCTACAGTAAAAACATTAAAACCAATATATTGTTTTTAGATGCAGAAAAAGCATTTGATAGAGTAAATTGGAAATTTTTATTCGCTACTCTTCATAAATTCGGTTTTGGCGATTTATTCATAAACTGGTTAAAAATTCTATAAAATTCTCCAACAGCCTGTGTCAGGACAAATAATCAAATATCTTCCAGTTTTTGTCTACAGAGGGGCACCAGTCAAGGATGCCCTCTTTCTCCATCACTTTTTGCCATATTTATAGAACCCCTAGCAGCAACAACCAGACAAACAAAAGCTGTAAAAGGTATAAAATGCATGAAAATAGAGCACAAGATTAGTCTGTACGCGGATGATGTATTACTTTATCTCCAGCATTCAAATAATTCTCTTTTACAAGTAATTAGAATACTAGAATCTTTCTCTCAGATTACTCGTTAAACTGGTCTAAATCTACGGTACTGTCAATTAATTGTTCTCTCGAAAACTCCCTAGATTTACAAATGCAATCAGGAAATATTAAATATTTAGGTATTACTGTGTTGAATAAATTAATGGATTTACTTAAACTTAACCATGCCCCACTTTTAAACAGGATAGAAGAGGACCTTGAAAGATGGAAATCGCTTCCAATTACACTTATAGGTAGGGTAGCTTCAATAAAAATGATGGTCCTACCTAGAATTAATTATTTATTTTCAATGGTCCCCAATAAACCATCATCTGACTGGTTTAAATCTCTAGACTCTGCCATTTCTAAATTTCTTTGGAAAGATAAACCCCCACGTATTAGCTTAAAGACAATACAGAAGACTAAAGACAGGGGAGGATTAGATCTGCCTAACTTCCATAACTATTACTTAGCAAATAGGCTACAATACATCTCTAAATGGATAAAAAATAGTCTTTTAGATGAGCCTTGGTTAGATATAGAACAGGAAATGTGCAATAATATCATGATTTCAGATCTGCCGTTTATTAGCTCAAATATAAAACGGCATACATGCTTCAAAAATATCAACATTATTTCTACTCATGGTGGGAGTTCCTTAAAATGACAAAGTCATCCCTTATCCCATGCAGTCGTACACCTATCTGGAATAACCCTGATATCCTACAAAATAATAAAATGATAAACTTTACATACTGGAAGAATAAAGGTATTAAATATCTGGAACATCTACTTGACGGAACCGAGTTCATCAATTTTGCTAAACTAAACATGCAATATGGCATTAGTAAAAATAAATTCTTGGAATATGAACAACTTAAATCTATAATTAAAAATAAATAGAAGCATATTAATGGGGGTTTACAAGTCCCAACTAATATATTAGAGTTCCTAGATTTAACCCCCCCCCCCCCCAAAACTACTGTCTAAATCATACAGGACACTGACTAAAATAGATGATTCGATATCTCTTCCTATAATGAAGTGGGAAAAGGATTTATCAGGCACCTTTGAACAAAACTTCTGGGCTCAGACATGTCTAAGAACTTTCAAATTGACTAGAAACACCAACTTACAACTAATACAATACAAAATCCTTCACAGAGTACACTACACAGGACAAAGATTATTCAAGATGGGTTTGGCACAATCTAATATCTGCCCACACTGCATAGGCAATCATCCTGATAATTATTTTCATGCGTTATGGTTATGCACACCGGTCCAGAGGTTCTGGACACAGATATGTAAGGACTTATCAAAGTGCTTGAGCTGTAAAATTACACCTTCCCCATCAGTTTGCTTGCTCGGTAATTTTGAGGAAAGTCCTCTGAAAAAAGAAATAGTTTACATGGTTTTTACTGCTTTATGTATCGCAAAGAAAACTATCCTCATGAATTGGAAAAGTAAACAAAATCTCAGTATCAATCAGTATAGAGATCTTTTGTTGGATCATATTAATCTAGAGACAGCATCTGCTTCCACATCTGATTGGTCTCTTTGGGCTCCTCTGATCAACACCATCACTTAGTGGAATAGGGGGCGGTGGGTTGCTTCCTGCAGGGTGCAGTGGCTGGATGGAGGGGTTCCTGGGGCCCTGGGGGCACTTGGAGTAGGGTGCCTGGTGGATCCGGCTCCGGGGTCTGTTGCCCCCATCTGGGAGGAGCTTGGGAGGCCTACGGGTGGCCTACAGCAGCCGCTTGCAGCGCTCTTTGGGAGCTGCGTGGTGACGGCCGTGGGTTACTGACCTGGTAGCTGTGCTGCCGCTGGGTGGGGCCGGGGTGGGTCTGGGGGTCTGGGGTCCCTGGGGCGCGCCGCCCTCGGGCGGGGACCCCGGCGGAGCCTCGGGGGTTCCGGTTCCGGGGGGTGTGCCGCTTTTGGTGTGGGCCGGCGCGCGCCCGGGTGTCCGCCCCTGCACGGGGCCTCTGGTGCGCTGGGGGGCCTCGGGGCCCGTTGAGCTGGTAGGGGGGCATGGTCATTAACATCTCTGGGCAGATGCTCTTCTCCTTCATTGGATAGGCACTCTGCCAGTGGGGGGAGGGGGAAAGGAGGGGGAGTAGGGACCTACCCAGCCTGGATGTCTACTGTCGAATGTATGGTGAGTTGTTTGATCGTTAGTGTTGGGGAGGGATTAAATCTACGGGTGGGGGGGGGGGGTGAACGTTCTGGTGGGCTTTTGTCCGGCCCCCTGTCCCGGTCCTGGTCCGTGTCGTCTTCCGGTACGGGTTTCGCTTAGGGGGTGGGGTTTGGGATGGCTCGTGCGGGCCGGCTGGCCAGGGTCCCCCCCTCTTATTTATTTATTATTATTATTGTTATTTATTTATTTAGTTAGTTAGTTAGTTAGTTATTTTTTTTGGGGGGGGGAAAGCCAGTATGCTTGGTGGGTGGGCTGGGGGGGGTTGAGGTGTTGGTCCTGGTGGGTGGTTGGCTGGCGGGCCCTGCGGCCTCTCCCTGGCCCCCGGGCTACAGTGGTGCCGCTGGCGAGGCCCCCTTCTCTGGGTGGGGCTTTCAAGGAGCGGGGGTGCCTATTGGAGTCAGTAGGGGAGCTGGCTCCCTGGGTTGGCTTCCCAGTCATTTGCTCCCCATCCCCGGACTCCTCCCTCTGCCTGCTCCATCACGCCGCCACACATGTAGGTCCTGGGGGAGGGGGCGTTACTGGAGGTTGCCACTTTCTGGTGACGTCCCTCTCCCCAATTTTATCATGCATCTTAGACACTTTCACTTCAAACATTCTATTTTAAAACGCTATTTTGCAATAGATAATGCTAGTTAAAATTACACTCTAACAGAAGGTGTTAGAAAAATATAAATGTCATCATTTTATTTTATCAAGCTACAGGCATTAGGTTTGTTTTAAGAGTTTGCTTTCAGGAAGGTACCATTGTTTTTAACCTTAGATAAAATGGTTTCCCCAGACAAGGAATGTCTCCTGTATCTAACTGCGCATAAAGCTGGTGATTTGAT
>NW_023396583.1:37500-89281 GCF_011125445.2 Fundulus heteroclitus
AATCCTCTACTAGGCTAGTGAAACTAAAACTACCAAGCAAAATGAAGATAAAAAGAAGCTAAGCTAAGGAACTATTTGCATGCAAAAACAAACAAAAGACAAACAAAAGTGGTTGGTCATAATCAGAATAATTCGGTGAATCCTTGTTCACTGCAGATCTGATTAAAAGAAGAAAAAAACATGGAATGGAGTTAAAAACATTTGGCATGTGTTTCAATCCATTCACAACGCAAAGCCCAAGTTAAACAAAGCATTATTTTGAGTAACTAACATTCTGAAGACTGATTTGCCCAGTAAAATCATTTAAACCCTTATGACAGAGTTTTTTAATGCGATTCTCCCTCCGGGCGTCTGGGGTCTCTGTAGCAAATCGGTGGCTAAGAGGTTACAACATCAAGTTATCAAATTTGCCTTTACACCAACATTAATATTCAATATTAATGCGGGGATAAGGCTCATAGCACCATCGAAGGATGGAGGGGCCGAACGATTAAGCTTTGTGCTTTAAAACAAACTCCTTTTGAAATGTCCGGGACGGACCGGATGTTAGCGAGGCTAATAGCATTAAGCACATGATAGCACAAGCCTGATGTCCTGCAGACACTCTCTGACTTCGATGCAGTCCGATTTGAGCAGGGATTTTTCTCAGAATTCCACAGCGGGTCATTCTGCTGGCTTTTCAGCGCCGTCTGGGGTTCTCTTCCCTGTACAGGCTGAGGAGAAATACAACAAAACTGTTTTTGGCATGCAGGATCCTTACTCCTGCATCTGATTGTGAGGTTAAGACAGCAAATTTAACTCTGATCTGCCCAGACATGTTCTCCGGGCGACTAGAGGTTCTCTCCAGATGTAGCCTGTGTGTTCTTTCAGGGCTGTGCAGGGCCTATGGCCTTAAGTGGTTTCCTGGTCTGCTCCAGGACGACGTGGTCTTAGAGAGAGGCTCTGAGAAGGTCTGAAGCTGCAGAAGTGATGACTTCTGCAGCTTCAGACCTTTCAGTTTTATAGCAGCAGGGGGACCCCTGGTAAGAGAAGGGCCGTCCTTTCTGCCTGTGTATCCTTTGCAGCAGGATAGAATTCTTTTTGTTACCTCTTCCCTACTGTTCAGAGTCCAATCTGAGATCAAATATTCTTCATGGCGGTAATATAGTTTAGATTAGTTTTAAGAGTGTTGTGTTTATTAATTGTTTTGTTTGTTTGCAGTACTGAGGTCCGGCAGTGGTGCTGGTGTGGCCACGGTGTCTTCCTTTTGTGTGGTGTGATTCCTGAGTTTGGGTTGTCTCACTGTTTGGGTGCTTTTTTAAAGGGTTTTTGTTTGCTCTGACGCCTTCCTTATAGTGGCCCCTCTGCTAGTGACCTCAGCCACTGTAGTGTCTTGTTTTTCTTCAAACTTTGTTGGCTTATTATGAAGAACTGGTTTTAAAGTGTTCTTTTAAATGCTTTTCAAGTGTTTTTAACTGCATGTAATAAATTGTTCTTCTGGTAAACCTTGAAGCCGTCTCAGATATTTCAAATTACGTGTAAACTAAACCTGTGGGCCTTTACAAAAATAATATTCTCTGGGTGAAATTCCCAGGGTGGCATTGTTGAACATTTATTTTATATAATATTCTAAACTCTCACCTAGTGTCGCAACATAACAAAGCAGCTAGCTGTTATTAGCTTCACGGACAGCTCACTAAAAGGGTTCTGTCTCAGTCTGGGAACTTTGAGCTACACCATAAAACACTCTGCTGTGTGAATGCAGACTGAAACAGCAAAACATCTTATGTACAAATGTTCAGTCTTTGGTGTTTATAAGTTAATGTTTCAATTAACTTTTAAGTGGTACAGGGGCAGCATAACGCCTTCACAAGCCTAGAGCGTGCTTTTGCAGCTATAGACTGTAATGTTTACTACTTTGTTCATGTTGGTCAGTATGATTTACCACAGGGGCGTCAAACTCGTTTTGGTTTAGGGGCCGCATACAGCTTAATCTAATCTCAAGAGGGCCACACGAGTAAACTCATTGCAAGATTAAATAGAACTAATAAAAGTGGACTTTTTGATGATTTTTTTTATATTAAATGAATTTCACTTTTACACAATATATTATAAATAACCTCAGCGTTTTAAGAAAAGTATGTGCAATCAGTGTTGCCAACTCAGCGACTTTGTCGCTATATTTAGCGACCTTTCAGACCCCTCCAGCGACTTTTTTTCAAAAAAGCGACTAGCGACAAATCTAGCGACTTTTGGAGACTCTTACTTGAAAGCACGTATCGTTCATAGTCTTGTCCTCCAGCGGCCGTGGGGCGCCTCCCCCGTCCCAACCCCGTTCTCCCGCTACCGCAGGAGTCCCTCTCAGCGCTGCAGTCAGAGCCACAGCATGTTTACCCTCAGCGTCCGGACTGCAAATGAAGCGCGCAAGCGCCGGGATTGACGGCGCAGGTTGATCATAAATAACTGAATTTGAAATATTTTATCTTAAATAAATAACGGCATTTGATTCACACAGCCACATGTTCATTTTTTACCGTGATTTGTAGGCTCCTTAGTGGACCACAAGAGAAAAAAGAAAATGTAAAAAAAAAAGTTGAAAAGAAAAAATTACTCCGCCATAGTGTCTCTTTATGGTTCATTTTGCCAGTCTCAAACCCGGGTAAAGGAGGAGGGTTAGTATTGTAATAAAATAAACATTAATAAAAATAAATAAATAAAATAAAAAATAAATAAATAAATAAACATTAATGGACAAAAACAGTAGCTCTATATATTTTGAGTGTTTTTACTCACTTTTTGTCTCTCTCTAACAACGTTGTTTCTCCCACAGCGTCAATAACATGCACATCACATCATGTGGCAGATTATGCAAATTAGGCGATGACGTCATTCAGCAACTTCTAGCAACTTTTAGACCAGCCAATAGCTACTTTCCTTACTGAGGAGTTGGCAACACTGTGTGCAATTTCAACAATGCTTTTACTCAGTTAAACATTTGCTTAAGTGCCTCATGCATAAGAACTGATCACAGTGATTGTTAAATGTTGAAACACATTTATTCAAATTTTTTGGAACTTAAAAACACTGTCCTGCATGACAAGAGATAAGATAAGATAAGATGGTCTTTATTGATCTCACAATGGAGAAATTCACTCGTCACATCGGCTCATACAAGAAGGTGCAGAGTAGGGAAGGTGCATTCAGTTATATACAGTGAATCTTCATATATACAATGGATCAAAAAGAATACCAAAAAAATACAAAAAAGCAAATAGGAATGGGCATATGATGTCTTATTTACATTCTTAGTGGTCTCTCTCTATATATAAACATATCTATATACTTAAATATATACATATATCTATGCGCCTACATACATACGTACCTACGCGTATATATGTGCATATACATACGTGCATACATTTGTACATACATACATACATGTGTACTGACTTATGTTCAGGTGTTGATTGCAGCAGAAGTCACTACATCAGGATTATTGCACAGGTTGTAGGACAGTGTATTAATTAGATTATTGCACATTAGTTATTGCACATTACTTATTACAGTTATGATCACAGTTACAGTACAGCATTGTAAAATCTGATAGCAGCAGGAATGAATGACCTGCGGTAGCGCTCCTTTTTACAGACAGAATGTCTAAGTCTTGCACTAAAGGAGCTGCTCAGCTCCTCTACAGTCTGGTGCAGGGGGTGGAAGGTGTTGTCCATGATAGATGTGAAGTTGGACAACACCCTCCTCTCAGCTACTTCCTCCACAGAGTCCAGAGGGCAGCCCAGAACAGAAGTGGCCTTCCTCACCAGCTTGTTCAGTCTCTTTCTGTCCCGCTCTGTGCTGCCAGGAGCCCAGCAGACGACAGCGTAGAGGAGGGCTGAGGCCACCACAGAGTCATAGAAAGTTTTTAGAAGAGGCCGGCTCACTCCAAAGGACCTCAGCCTCCTCAGGAGGTGGAGCCGGCTCTGCCCCTTCTTATACAGGGCGTCGGTGTTGTGAGTCCAGTCCAGTTTATTCTTGACGTGAACACCCAGGTATTTGAAACTCTCCACAGTTTCTATGTCCTGCCCCTGGATGTTCACGGGAGTGTGAGGTGAGTGTCTTCTCCTGAAGTCGATCACCATCTCCTTGGTCTTACTGGTGTTTAAGCACAGATGTTTTTTTCTCACACCAGTCCACAAAGTCCATGATGACCGCTCGTTCCCCTCAGACACACAGCCCACAATGGCCGAGTCATCAGAGAACTTCTGAAGGTGGTAGCTGTCCGTGTTGTAGGTAAAGTCCGAGGTGTGAAGGGTGAAGAGAAACGGAGACAGAACGGTGCCCTGGGGGCCCCGGTGCCGCACGGCTGTCACGTACTGAGGCGCACGTACTGAGGGCGGTTAGTGAGGTAGTCCATGGTCCAGTCAACAAAATACATCAAACAGAAAAAAAAAAATAAGAAATGATTTAAAATCAATATTCCACATCAGAAGCTCAGTGCTACCATCTGCTGATTAACACACAGCACCCCTCGTGGACAATATAGGAACTGTAGATTTTCAATTAAACGAAGTACATGTTTTTTTCGAAAATTGTTTTATCATTCTCTTCCTTTTATCTCCTCTTTCTTTCACCTTTTCTTTTGTTCTCCCTTTCCTCTCCTACTTTCCCATTGTAGTGTCCATATCATTTCAGATATTCCACGCATGAATCATAATAAAACTATTCACATTCATAAATCAAGCGAAGCACTATGGCAAAAGCAGTACTGCTTCACTTGTGAAAGTCAAATCTGATGAGCTCTTCTTGGCATTAAGACAACAATTCTTATTGCCACATTGCCAGATAATGAATAATGATAATGCATTTAGCCACCGGGCCGGACTAAATTGTTCGGTGGGCCGGAACCATCCCGCGGGCCGTATGTTTGACACCCCTGATTTACCATTTCAAATTGATATTAAAGTTGCACCTGACTATAACTTGCTGGATCGGCAAACTAAAGAAAAAAAGAAAAAAAGTGTGACTTATAGTCCGAAAAATACAGTATTTGAAAAAAGTCTTCATTGGGACCCGGGTCTGTATCAGATCAGTAAATGCTCTGGAAATACCGGAGGAACTAATAGAAGGTCTACTTTCTATTTACCCTGACTGTATGTATTGTTGTGTCAAAAGTGTCAAAAACTACCAACCCAAAACCTTAGGAAAAACAGCATTGAGTATTTAGACCAATCCACAAGGTGGTTTCACCAAAAAGCTTCAAAGACCTGCCCAGTATTACATTTTTTTTTTTTTTTACCATTTTGCACAGTGGGCAGTGGATAGCACTGCTGCCATTCAGTAAGAGGGTCCTGGGTTCACGTCCTACCCTTGCCCTGGGCCTTTCTACATCGAGTTTGCATGTTCTCCCTGTGCATGCGTGGGTTCTCTCCGGGTACTCAGGCTTCCTCCTACAGTCCAAAAACATGACCATTAGGTTAATTGGCCTCTCTAAAATTCTCCTTAGGTGTGAGTGTGTGCGAGAATAGTTGTTGTCCTGTTTGTCTCTGTGTTGCCCTGCGATAGACTGGCCACTTGTCCAGGGTGTACCCCGCCTCTCGCCCATTCACAGCTGGAGATAGGCACCAGCACCACTTGCAACCCCACAAGGGATAAATGTGAAAATGGATGGATGGATAACTAGGTGCCACTGACGTGAAAATATAATGTGATGCTAATTTATCCATACACACACTCGTTTTGCAACTCAAAAGGCAGCTTTAGTGGCTTCGCTCCGACTTGCCATATTTCCTTTGACCTTCCACAGATTAAATCCGCATCCCGAGTGTCACAGGCTTGGAATGCGGATGTAACTGATAGGAGGTCTACTTTCTATTTACCCTGACTGTATGTAAGAACACATTTAAAAACAGCTTCATAGTATTTTTCTTAAGTGTAGCCAATGTCTGTCTCCTATAAACTAAAAGGCATCGTAGGACACAATGAGCCCCCTGTTTAAGGTACCTCAATACATCACAGGTGATCCACATTACCTGGCAACAAGATGAATCATGGAACTAGTGAGTAACTCTTGTTTATATTGGAGCTCTGCTAGTAACCCCTGCTTCAC
This sequence comes from Fundulus heteroclitus, assembly GCF_011125445.2. Lineage (NCBI taxonomy): Eukaryota > Metazoa > Chordata > Actinopteri > Cyprinodontiformes > Fundulidae > Fundulus > Fundulus heteroclitus. Next base: position 43,586 of record NW_023396583.1, read on the forward strand.
AGCTGCTCTCCAACTTGACACTTGGAGACAATTTCAGGCGTAAGGTTGGTGAGTCCAGGTCAGTCCCTCATGCTGCCTCAGTCTTTACATGACATGAAACATTCCAAATCATCGATCATGTTTTTTTGTTTTTTTTCAGGGAGAGGGTGCAAATTAAAAATGTGTTGTATTCCTGGAGATTTGCCCAGAGGAAAAGCCCGTTTTTTCATAATTTAATTTTTTACTGGGTTCTAAAATTGAAGACTCTGGCCTGCAGCTGTCCGTTAATGTGTGGCATGCTGTGGATTCAGATCTAACTTCCATCCATTTGTTTGAATGCTCTGTCTAAATCAGCTGCAAAAAACAGCATTTAATGTTTTCAGTAAGTAGAACCAAAATCTCATGACACAGTAGCTCTGTTTGTTCCTCCCCCCAGCTGTGCGCATATCCCTGATAGATTTAAAATTCAATCTCTTTCTTCTCTAGAACAGTTAACATGGAGCTATGAATGATCAGTGCAGCATGACAAATGTTTAATCACCCACATTTCCTGGGATATTAATCTCAAATGAATGTAACAGTTGACAGTGTTAGATTACGGCACATTAAGAAATGAAAAAAAAAAATATAAAAATAAAAATTCATCGCATCATTGTGTGGCCTAAGTACATTAGGACAATTTTTACCTCCAATATTGGTGATAAACTCAATTTAATTGGGTAATTTCTGTTATTTCTTTAAAGTACTTCCTCCTCTCTCCTGGTTGGTGCTGATTCATAGAACATGTAGCTGAGGCAGCAGGGCCAGGTAACAGTAAGTGGGGTGGGATAGATAAAGATTAATTTTTAGACAGCAGCAAAACTACACTTATTCACATACAATATGTGCGGCCTATGAGTTGGCAGCAGCTCAGCCAGTCATCCAGCTGGCTGGTGGAGAGGTAGGGAGGGGATTGGGTGAGGGAGTGGGTTACTTGGGGTTAAATGGAGCCAATCACAGATAGAAAAACAGCATTACACACCACATTAGGCATCATTTCACCACTCTCTTTCCTAGCTTCTGCTATTTCTCTCTCAGCCACTCTCTCTCGCTGTCTCCAGGTGTGCAGCCAGCTGATAGTGTCAGCTCTATTTGCACATTGACATGAAATTCTCCAGAACTAATAGATTCCACTAGATTCAGCTAACTTAATACTGCTGATCTACTGCTTATTTTAGCAAACCAGCAAACTAGCCAATCATTCACCTGACTCTCCAGTTGAATGGCCGAAATGCAAAACACATGTAAATGTGAAATTCCTACATTTAAACAGTAATCTACAAATTTGATCCTTTACTATAGATTCATGATAAGCAGTAGCAGCAAAGACATCCTAATATCTGCAAGGTAAATGCTTTCTGAAAAGCAAAGGTACTCCAACCAAATATATGTATTTTATATTGGTATTGTAATGAGGTAAATTCCAGCTATAGTGATACAGACCATAGTTGAAATCAAAAAAGTATTGTCAAAAACTGTGGTCACTTTAAATACTGGTTTTAAACACAATAATAACCCATTTATTGCCAATTTCACATCTAGTTTAGGATATTTGTAAATAAAAAAAGCTAACATAACTTTTCAAGCCTATTTCTAAAATGCTGATTTTGTAAATCAGTCTGATAAAAAAATGTAAATATGACATGAAATATGTGACACAAATGTCTCCTTTTCCTTAGCTCTGCATGGCGGGCTGGAGACTGAGGGGGTTCACAACACAAATAGACTGCAAAAACGTAAGTACATGCTTATCCATACACTACAGCCTGTGGACATGGGGAATGGGGAGGTGGGACATGTACTGGGGTTGTTCAGTACATGGCCCACGATCAGGAGAGCTATTCTGTCTGCTACGTACAGGATAGTAAGGGTTGCATCTTCACCTACCTAAGAGTATGTGAAAAACTTTAATATTCTTGCCTGCTCTCAGTTTCTTGATGCGACATATTTTCTGTTGGCTCTCTCTCTGCTGGTAGGAAGGTGTTTATATGTTTGTGCACATATGAGTGGAACTCAGCTGTGACCCGAAACAGGAAAGAACAATTTTCAATGCAAAGCCATGTAGAGAAAGAAAAGACATAGGGTTGTGTAACAATAAAAAAGCATGCGGCCATTAAGCGTGGTTAATAAAAGGACAATGTATAAGCTATACCCATTCTACAGAAAAGGTAACCAGAAATGAGTTGTGATCTGTTGTTGTCAGGATGCAGCTTGTAGGCTGCAGGCTGAGCCTCCCTTCCCCTCTCTCTTCTCTGCACAGCCTGATTGGTTCCACCTGTCAGGCTGCAATTACCCCTGATCTGTTGCCACCTGTGTTCTCCTCTTTATAAACTCACTTCATTCTGTTCTCATCGCCGGTCTGTAGTGTTCACTCCTGCTCAGTTTCTGCCAGAATCCTGTGTCAGCTCAGTTTTTTGTTACAGTCAGCCTGAAGACCTTTTTTCAACTTTGTTTTATTTCAGTCAGCCAGTAGTCTTTGCTTCAGCTTTGTTTTTGTTCAATCCATGGCCTAAGACTCTGCTCAGCTCTGTTCCACTCAAGTTCTCAACTCCTGTCCATGACTCCTGTGCTGTTCCACGTTCTCAAGTTCCAACAAGCTGTTCCACGTTCTCAAGTTCCAACAAGCTGTTCCACGTTCTCAAGTTCCAACAAACTGTTCCACATTCTCAAGTTCCAACAAGCTGTTCCACGTTCTCAAGTTCCTGCAGCTGCTCCACGTTCTCAAGTTCCTGAGCTGTTCCACGTTCTCAAGTTCCTGAGCTGTTCCACGTTCTCAGGTTCCACCAGCTGCTCCACGTTCTCAAGTTCCTGCAGCTGCTCCACGTTCTCAAGTTCCTGTAGCTGTTCCACAGTCTCAAGCTCTCGGTTCTGATGTTCTGGTCTCAAGCTCTCGGTTCTGATGTTCTGGTCTCAAGTGCTCCACCCTGGTCTCAAGTCTTCAGCTCTGGTGTTCCTTCCTGGTCAGTCTCCCCGTACTCCTCCTGTCAGCCAGCTTCTGCACCCTACTTCTCTGTCAGTTAAAAGACTCAGGTTCTTCTCGTCATTCATCATTCACCCTGTTCAATAAACTCGCTTCTAAGAACTAGCTCTGTGTGTGCGTGCTGTGTCCAGGTTCATCCTAAGACAAATCATGACAGTTGTGATCTGGTGTCATATAGAAAATCAAATTAACTATACAGTCAAGTACAGAGTGGCTGATTGGTGCACCGCACAAAATAGATGGAATCATGAGGAACTTTATAAGTATGAAACAACATATAAAGACATTAGTTAAAAATTGTGTACAAATGGGTCTTCCAAATGGACATTGATCCAGAGTATTACACCACTCAGACAGCAATGGTGAGTGTATAAATGACTTCAGCTTTATTATTCAACAGCGTAACTGGTTAAGAAAAAAGAAATTGTAGATTGTAGCTCATTGCTTTGGGCTCCATCCCACAACAGAACTAAAAGTTCTTTTGACAGTCATTTTTCCAGCTCTGCCCACTGCTGGCAGGCCAAATTGAACATACTACACAGGGCTGAAACTATGTATTAATAAATAACCTAAGTGTATATAACTAAAAAAGACTTTTGAGATCGCCAAGCGGACTGGACAGGGCCAGGCCACCTTCGGGAGCTCGTGGCGGCCAATCCACCCCTTCCATTATTGACCAACTAAAAGGGTAGCTATGCTTTTACCCTAAAAATGTATTATTGACTCAATATGAAACATTTCTGTTCAAAATAAAATATCATTTCTATATAATATTGTCAGGACTCAGCCAGCAGGGCCGTGCAGCCTGATGCCGGTTCTGCTGCCTTTGCTTTCTCCACAGCTGTTTGTGGTTGACAAGTGGGCGGAGCCCACACACCTGTGGGCGGTTGAGTAGCACCAGGCAGCACTATAAGAACAGTGCACAGACAGCGGGAGGATGCCAGAGTGTTACCGTCGTGGTATGCAAGCCAGCCTCGGCCTCTAGCCAAAAGATCACATTTCGTGTAGCTAAAGCTTTTACCTCTGTGTCTCCCAGGGTCCTCCTCTCGTGACAACGCCCTTCAAGATCCCTCAATTATCCTCCTGTGTTGGCTTCCCTCGTGGATTTCTCCTGGTTCCTCTCAAGTTGGTTCCCCTTCTCTGGACCCCAGCTTCCTTCGGACATCAACTGGTTCCTCCCGCTGATCTGGATCCCTGGATTCCTCGGTGCTGCTCAGACCCACTTCTGCCTCCGCTCTCTGGTCTCCCGGACACCTGTGGCTCCATCATCAGGCAAACGCTGAGTCCACATCGCCTCCTCCCCGGTTTGGTTTCCCTGTTCAGTGGTAAGCTTACGTCCAGCAGCACATCTCCCGTTACCCCTCCTGTAGTTAACAGATCCTGTTCTCCTAGATCAACCCGGTTCCCCGTCTTCCTGGTTCCCACTCGAGCTTCCATCTGCAGAGGCAGATCTCTCCCCGTGTTTCTAGCCCGAATAAACCTTTTACAAATCTACCTTTTTCACGAGTGTATTCTGCATGTGGGCAAAACATATCAAGCCAAACATGACAAATATTACATAACAAAATAATATTTCTTTCTTACCTCAAAAATCATTATGCCTCTAAAAAAACACGTCATGTCCTAACAGTTGGCTTTTTTCCGTCTTCTCACATATGCAACACTCGTGCCATTTCAACTTGTCGCCAGAGGGGATAGATGTAAGCAAAAATCCTGGAACTTGCACAATGCACCTTTAAGATATAATTCTATACATCCATCCATTTTCTGACCCACTTAATCCCTCATGGGGTCGCTGGTGCCTATCTCCAGCAATCACCGGGCGAAAGGCGGGGTACACCCTGGACAGGTCGCCAGTCTGTCACAGGGCAACACAGAGACAAACAACCGTTTACCCACACACTCACACCTAAGGACAATTTAGAGAGACCAATTAACCTAACAGTCATGTTTTTGGACTGTGGGAGGAAGCCATAATACCTGGAGAGAACCCACGGATGCACAGGGAGGACATGCAAACTCCATGCAGAAAGACCCAGGGTTGGATTTTAATCCTGAACCTTCTTGCTGCAAGGCAACAGCGCTACCCGCTGCACCACTGTGCAGCCGAATTCTATACATTTTAATGATATTAGTTGCAAGAAGTACAAGGTTAAGGTGGATGATATATAATAGGTGTCTCAGATGCAAATTTTGGTCTACTATATGGTACCACTGACAGCTGACTATGGAATACACAGGAGTGAGAACATTTCTAAGGTTGCATCCTATCACAGAAATACGCTGGAGTTCCCTGAGCTCCTGAGAGCGACTCCTTTTTTCATAAATGTTTATACAAACAGTTTACATGCCTGGTGTTTGATCTCATACACATCTCATTGGTCTACTATATGGTACCACTGACAGCTGACTATGGAATACACAGGAGTGAGAACATTTCTCAGGTTGCATCCTATCACAGAAATACGCTGGAGTTCCCTGAGCTCCTGAGAGCCCTTTTTTCATAAATGTTTATACAAACAGTTTACATGCCTGGTGTTTGATCTCATACACCTGAAAAGTCATTTAGGTGGGGGAGTGGTGGCCTACTGGTTAGAGCAGCGCGCTTGCGCTCTGAGAAGGGTGCAAGTACTCGGTTCGATTCCAACTGCCTGCACTGGGTCCCTGAGTAAGACCCCCAATCCCCAACTGCTCACTGGGCAGCCCACTGCTCCCCAACGGGGATGGGTTAAATGCAGAGAAATAGGGGGAGTGGTGGCCTAGTGGTTAGAGCTGCACGCTTGCACTCAGAGAAGGATGCAAGTACCTGGTTCGATGCCCAGCACCTGCACTCTGGGTCCCTGAGCAAGACCCTTAACGCCAGATTGCTCCCCGGGCGCCGCACATGGGAGCCCACTGCTCTCCAAGGGGATGGGTGAAAAGAGGAGAACAATTTTCGTTGTAATGTATGTTTAAATGACAATAAAGATGATATTACTATTACATATTACTATTACTAATTACACACATAAAAAATCATACACATGAAAGTCATTAAAACACCTGATTTCCATCATTTGGACGGGTGAGCGAATATATGTGTAGTTTTGGAATTTGGCCAAATTGTTTTAAAATCGCACATGATGCACCTACTCTTGTTTCACCCTTTTCCACTTGATTTTTAAAGCAGGCTTTTAACAGTTTTCAGGACAAACACATCTATTCCAAATCATTTGACCATACTAGGCGCTGAGCTACAGTACTTCATTACTGGCAGGAGAGCCTTACATCTAACTTCACCCTCATATAGATGGATATAGTGGTATTGGCTGTTATTTTGTATCTGTGTGAAGGCTTCCTGCTACTTTTGGCTGTCTGGAGTAGAATTTGTGCATGCATCTTAGGCTTGTGAACGTCAATTACACTAATGCTAAAAGTATAAAGTTAGATCCTAATGTGTAAATACAGCTGGAAGAAAGAAGAGATAAAAGGGAAAGAAAGATAAATCGTCTTTAGTCTGCTTCATCACCTGGAAAGAGATGAAAAAAGAACATCACAACCAACGGATATAATATAACAGATACAATAAAGTAACACCTTGATACCATTGCTAAATTATATGTGTTATTATTTAAACTGACATGTATACGTAATGTGATAGCTGAGAAAAGAAAGTAAATAAATACATAAATAAATGATGGGCTTTCTGTATAGAAGTGAACACTTAGTACCTGGAACCCAACACCTGTGGGTGTTTGTGAGAGTGCACTTGTGTATGTGAAATTTATCCAGAAGAAAAATGCTCAATAGTGGTTGTGAAGAACCAAAGGCCCGCCTCCCCTGAGCACCGAGGCAGGTGCTGGGGGACCCTTAACCCCAGACCCCCAAAGGGGCCCCCAAGAGCGGCCAACACAGGAAATCTGCCACCCCCCAACAAGGTATGAGGAGAGACAACTCGAGGAAATCCCCCAGCCACTGCAATGCCAAAGCCCCCAGGAGCCGCGGGGGCAAGCCCGTGGGCTCCACCAGCAGCCAGCTACGCAGAAGTGGAATCGGCCATGGGCCCCAGGGCCCCGAGTGCGCCCCGCACCCCGGTGGGAGCCCCGATTGATCCCCGGGGGGCCAGGCCCCGCTAAGCAGCCACCAGGAATGAGCCAGCACCCACCCGGACCAGACGCCCCCCGGCCCAGGTCCCCCAGGGAGGGGGCCAACATGACCCGTACGGGCCATGCAACCAGAACCCCCTAAATACCTAATAAGCCCACTCCCTCCCCCTCCTTACCCTAGCCACCCCTCCCCCCACCCATTTTTAGGGAGAGCAAAGGCATCAGCCCCGGTCCCGGCAAGCCACCCGGGCCCCCACAGCAACCCTCCGCCAAGACCCCGGACTTGGTGGCCCGCTCCTCCTCCAGGCCCCAGACTCCGCGCCGTAATCGGAGAGCGGGGGTGTGGGAAAGACCCCGATCTTCCCTACGCCCGCTCAGATGTTGTGTTGTTGCATGTTGTTCTCAAGTGTGTTTAACGGAGGGGGTGCTCCCAGTAACATTTCTTCATGAACAAAGTCAAATTTTATGATAAAAATACAGGGTTGGAATTTGAAATTGAATTTACATGTTGAATTTATTTCAGTCATATCGCTCTTTCAAAATCTCTTATCTCAGTTTAATTTCACTTGCACTCATCACACACACAAAATCATATCATCGTCGAGGATTCTAGAGACAAACACAGAATGCATCCCCTGAAAAACTTTGATAATTTGCTGCTGTTATATTATATTATATGTAATATTATAGATTTTTTAGAATAAAAAGCTAACAGATGTGCATAATCAAAAAATATCAGAAATACAATTATAGAGCATTCAGTATTGTAAGAAAGCCCACACTGTTTCTGGATAAATACATTACTGAGGGAGTTAAGTTCTATTCTGTCTTATGCCTCTTTCCTTGTAAGTTTGAAATGTCCCATGCTCCTGAATGCACCATAGCTTTCTGATGCTTGCGAACGCATCACACTGGTCTATGAACACTGTGCTTGACACGTTTGATCTTCCGCTTAAGACAAAGCTTTGCAGTTTCAAAACTCACGTCGGCACTCACGGTTTATTGTGTGAATGACAACAGACCACAACAAATAAATCAGCCGTACCTCGGATAAAAACTTTGGATTTAATGTTGTTCATAACACCTGTACTTTTGCAAACGAATCTGCCAAATAACAACAGTTTTTTTCCCCACAAGAGGTTTAATAAAACGTTTTGATATCATTAATTTAAGAACAATTAACTGCATTGGTCACATTTTAATCCATTTTTCTTCATCGATATTCAGTTGTACAGAGCGAGGCGCGCTCCCATAACAGGGGATGCATATCTCGGCAGGCATGCACTTTTCGGCATAACACCGGTCTGTGTTTTGATCGGAAAAGTAGCATCTCGGTTGGAACAAGGAACCCAATCACTCGTTAATGTTGCTCTCAGTGGAGACAGATGCAAAGGTGATATTTGGGATGTATAATCGGGGAAATGTAGGTGGCGGCAAGAGCTGCTATAGACGGCGATTTGCCGCCGTTGACCGGCTACTTTTGACTGCCCTGCTAAATGCGAGGGAGGGTGGAGGGAGCCACCCGAGGCGAGGCTCACACAGCGTAAGCCCCCCCCCCCCAGATGTCTTCAACCCCACCCCCCCAAACAATGGCCTACATGTATGTGCGTTGTAAAAATGTTTTGAGTGAAAGTGTCTAAAATGCATAATAAAATTGGGGTGAGGGATGTCATCAGAAAGTGGCAACCTCCACTAACGCCCGCCTCCCCAAGGTCCTACATGTGTGGCAGCGTGATGGAGCAGGCAGATGTAATCCCTCCCCAACACTAACATTCAAACAACTCACCATACATACAACAATAGACATCCAGGCTGGGTTAGTCCCCACTCCCCCTCCCTCCCCCACTAGCAGAGTGCCAACGCCAAAAAAAGGGAGAGAGCATCTGCCATGAGATGTTAATGTCCATGCCCCCCTACCAGCTCAACAGGCCCCGAGGCCCCCCAGCACACCGGAGGCCCCGTGCAGGGGCAGACACCCGTGCGTGTGCTGGCCCAGGCCCCAAGCGGCATACCCCACAGAACCTGAACCCCCGAAGAACCCGCCGGGGCCCCAGCCCGAGGGCGGCATACCCCAGGTTCCCCCGACCCCCGGACCCTCCCACCGGCAGCACAGCTACCAGGTCAGTAACCCACGTCCGTCATCGGGAACCCCCCTAGAGCTCCGCAAGCGACTGCTGTAGGCCACCCCTAGCCACTCCAAGCCCCGCCCAGATGGGGGCAACAGACCCCGGGGTCAGACCCCCACTCCAAGTGCCCCCCAGAGCCCCAGGGACCCCTAAGCCAGCCCCTGCGCCCCGCAGGACGCAACCCACCGCCCCCCATTCCACTATGTGATGGTGCCGATCAAAGGAGCCCAGAGAGATCGATCAGATGTGGATGCAGATGCTGTCTCAAGACTAATATGATCCAACAAATGATCTCTATACTGATTGATACTGACATTGTCCTTATTTTTCCAATTCATGAGGATAGTTTTCTTTGCGATACATAATGCAGTGAAAACCATGCAAACTTTTTTGTTCCAGAGGGCTTTCCTCAAAGTTACCCAGCAAGCAAACTGATGGGGAAGATGAAATTTTACAACTCAGGCACTTTGATAAGTCCTTACATATCTTTGCCCAGAACCTTTGGACAGGTGAGCATAACCATAACGCATGAATATAATTATCAGGATGATTGCCTATGCAGTGTGGACAGATATTAGATTGTGCAAATCCCATCTTGAATAATCTTTGTCCTGTGTAGTGTACTCTGTGAAGGATTTTGTACTGTATTAGTTGTAAGTTGGGGTTTCTAGTCAATTTGAAAGTTCTTAGACATCTCTGAGCCCAGACGTTTTGTTCAAAGCTGACTGATAAATCATCCTATCATTTCATGATAGGAAGAGATATTGAATCATCTATTTTAGTCGGTGTCCCGTTTGATTTAGACAGTAGTTTGGGGGGGGGGGGGGTTAAATCTAGAAACTCTAATATATTTGTTGGGATTTTTAAACCACCTTTAATATGCTTAAATGTATTTCTAATTATAGATTAAATTTGTTCATATTCTAAGAATTTATTTTTACTAATGCCATATTGCCTATTTAATTTGGCAAAAGTGATAAACTCGGTTCCGTCAAGTAAATGTTCCAGGTATTCAATACCATTATTCTTCCAGTATGTAAAGTTTATCATATTACTTTGTAAGATGTCAGGATTATTCCAGATGGGTGTACGACTGCATGGGATAAGGGATGACTTCGTCATTTTAAGAAACTCCCACCACGCTGTCATAGCGGAGCTAATGTTAATATTTTTTAAAGCCTGTATTAGGGTGACCATATTTTCATTTGGGAACAGCAGGACACCTTTGAGCGGGGGGGGGGGGGGGGGGTTGGAAATCTCTGTTCCCATGCATAAAGATGTATGTGGCATAGGGCTGGCCAATATAGAAAAAAAGCTTATCCATTCAAAAAGAAAAGGCAAATTAATCGATATCGATAATTATTGAAAATATTTAAAACCATATTTTATGTGCAGCTCTGCCTGGACATTTTATGATATTGCTAAATGATTTGATTTAAAGAACACAAACACAGAATTCCAATTAAAATTTATTCAACCACCTTTTTTAACCATAACAGATTTTTTTTTTTTTAAGAAAAATAACTTAACTTTACATCGCGGATCAAGAGTGGCAGGTTATTGTTTGAAGCCAGGTTTTTCAGCTGCAGAGAACAGCAGACATATCCATCACTATGAAGCACGTTACTGCATGCGTTATGTCCTTATGCCGCTTGGACGCTTTGTCATTTTATCACAAAGAAGGGAGCCCAGTTTAGCTGCTGTACCTGCTTTGTTTTGGAAGAAGTTACAGAACGCGACGACGACGAGGCGCACAGCTCGTGGGGCCGCGCAGCTCGCGCTGCTGCGGGTGTGAGCGGCTGAGCGGCTTACGTGATGAATACTGGTGGGTTGCGTTACCAGACTCTGCTTTTACCGGTTCCTTGCAAGTTTTACAAATCACTGTTGTTTATTTCTATCAGGCTGGCGAACTAGTAAAACCCCGTTTTGGGACCGTTTCCTCCGCCGCTACTTGCTGCTACATATTCACATGCTCTGTGTTGTGGTTTGAGAGGGCGGCGCTTAGTGACGGCGTGCCGACTGTAGCAAGGAAGTAAAACTGTCTATCGAACTTTTTATCGACCCTATTTTTTCCTATCACGCCCCACGTCTATCGATCTATAGATATTGTTATCCACGCTATCTATCTTCTGATTAAGAACAGGGCTGCCCGCACTGACGCGGCTCAGGGATTACGTCACACGCAGCGCTGTGCGCAGTGCCCTAGTGCCTGTCAATCCAATGAAGGTAATTTAAAAAGCAGGACATTTCCTCACTTTCTAAAAAAAACCCGGGACGCCCGGGACAGGACGTGAAATACGGACATGTCCCGGGAAATACGGACGTTTGGTCACCCTACCTGTATGCCATTTTATATGCAATAATATCATCTGAAATCATGATATTATTGTATATTTTCTGTTCTATGTCTATCCAGGGCTCGTCTAAAGGATTATGTTTTATCCATTTAGAGATGTATTGTAGCCTATTTGCTAAGTAGTAGTTATGGAAATTAGGCAGATCTAGTCCCTGTCAGGATTTGTTTACAGATGAACCCAGAACCACAACACACAGGACTAAATTAAGAGTTTTTATTGAAAGGTTGAATGGATGGAGGATGATGTAACCAGAGAGGCAGAACTGAACAGGAGCAGGGGTGTAGATGATGGCAGGAGCTGACGGCCCGGAGAGAGAGTTCCTGGTAGCAGAATTCACAGTTCGGTACCGAGCCAGCCAGAGCACAGCAGCAGGAGTCCTCAGTTCGGCACCTAGCCAGCCAGAGCACAGCAGCAGGAGTCCACAGTTCGGCACCGAGCCAGAGCACCACAGCAGAGTCCACAGCACGACAGAGAGCGAGCCAGATAACAGCAGCTGGTTACTCAGCACTGCAGAGAATTCACAGCACAGCAGAGAGCAAACCTTGAACAGAAGCAGAGGTGGCAGGTAGTGATGTTACGTGACATGCAGAGGCTTCGAGGCGTGTGTCGAGTAATGGAGGAGGCGTTTCCGTAATGCGCGTATCAAAGCTTGCTTCATTTAGGGGAGAAGCCGAAAACGATGACATCCAAAGGCTCGCTGCCCAGCTGTACCACGTGACTGCTTCGGGAAGAGGCTCAGATTTTGGCGCGTGTTTCCCGCAGCACTATGTTGGCAAGTGGCCAAACTCACGCCTTGCCAACATTCCAAAAAACCACGTTAACACGTGGTTTTTTGTTGTTGCTTTCTCGCGTGCATATAGTGAATGGCAGGGAAAAAACAGGCAAAAATACATGGATACTTTGAAGCGAGAAGCAACTTCACCGACGCCCCCCCCCTTCACTAGTGTGGATGACGTTGGATTCAGGACAGAGGCAAACATAAGCAGGCTGGAGAACCCCCTGGAGTACTGGGCTAATCATCGGTTACTGTACCCCAATTTGTACAAACTTGCACTTATTTATTTATGCACCCTGGCATCATCTGTGCCATGTGAGCGTGTCTTTTCAAAGGCCGGAGAAGTAGTGTCAAAAAAGAGAAATCGTTTGAAACCAAAAAGTTTTGAGAAATTGTTGTTTCTTAATAAAAATGCATGAAATCATCCAAGTTACACAAGCATTAGCCTATTCACTACCCCTTCCCTAGTTACACAAGCACTTTCACTGTCCTCTGCCTGATTAAGCCCATGCCATTTTTCTAGAGTCACAGAAAAACATTATTACACAACATGCCATATCACATGACACTACTAAGATTTCGTCCTACACCTTTTGTGAAGTCATTCCCAAGAGCCATAATAGACAAAAAAATCAGTGCATCACACGTGTTAAGATACAGCTGGCTGTGATTCTTCTTCTTCTGTTGTTGTTTTATGGCGGATTGGCAGGCCAACGTAAAAGGTGCATTTCCGCCACCTACTGATCTGGAGTGTGGAGTGCACAATTTTGGAAGACTACAAAATTAATCAATGAGGGAAATAAGCAAATAATAATAATAATAATAATAATAATAATAATAATAATAATAATAATAATAATTAAAAAAAAAAAAAAATCTACAACTAAATCCTATTCATTGTTCCTGTATCTTTTAGGTATTTGAATAATATTTCATTGACTCTTGTCTGTCTTGTCTCATTTCCTAACAACACTTTTATTGAATTACCATCAATTCCTATCCTTCTCAACTCTTGAATTAGTTTCATTCTCTCCCTTACATATGCAGCACACTCAAAAATAATATGTTGCACAGTTTCTGGATCTCCGCATTTGTCACAATTTCCTGTTTCATGTTTCCCTATTTTAAAAAGACTGTAATTTAATGCAGTGTGACCTATTCTTAGCCTTGAAATAATTATATCTTTTTTCCTATTTCCATACTGGCTGTGATTATACACCTGGTCAGTAGGTGGTTTCGTGTGCACATGAAGCTCCAAGAAATGAACCCTTTCTCGAACCAGTTGACTCAAGTGGTTCAATGCCTCATTAGGCTTCATCTCACCATCACTAGTGGCAGGTTTCCAGTAGCAAGCAGGAGACATGTAGATAGGCATGGAGTAGGTATTGAATGATGACGGACCGGCAGGGAAGTGAGAAAAGAGGGAGGCTTAAATAAGGAAGCTGGCAGGTGAAATGAGTCTGACTGATTGATTAACTACCCACAGGTGTGACTGACTGCAAGGGGAGTGAAGGCTGAGTGAGAAGGGGAACTGAAAACTAACCATAAATGAAGTCAAATCATAATTAAAACTGGAGATAGAGTAATACATCATCAGCATAAAGACTAATCTTATGCTCTATTTTCATGCATTTTATACCTTTGACAACACTAGTTTGTCTAATTGTTGCTGCTAGAGGTTCAATAAAATGGCAAAAAGTGAGGGGGAAAACGGGCATCCTTGCCTAGTGCCCCTCATTATTTGTCCTGACACAGGCTGTTGGAAAGCTGTATACAATTTTTAACCAATTTATAAAAAAAATTCCCAAAACCAAATTTATGTAGAGTAGCGAATAAAAAATTCCAATTTACTCTATCAAATGCTTTTTCTAAATCTAAAGACAATATATTAGTTTTAATATTTTTACTGTAGGAATAATCTATTAAATTAAGTAATTCAATTCAATTCAATTTTATTTATATAGCGCCAAATCATGAAACATGTCATCTCAAGGCACTTTACAAAATCAAGTTCAATCATATTATACAGATTGGGTCAGATTATACAGATTGGTCAAAAATGTCCTATATAAGGAAACCAGTTGATTGCATCAAAGTCCCGACAAGTAGCATTCACTCCTGGGGAAGCGTAGAGCCACAGGGAGAGTCGTCTGCATTGTACATGGCTTTGCTGCAATCCCTCATACTGAGCAAGCATGAAGCAACAGTGGGAAGAAAAACTCCCCATTAACGAGAAGGAAAACCTCTGGCAGAACTGGGCTCAGTATGAACGGTCATCTGCCTCGACCGACTGGGGTTACAGAAGACAGAGCAGAGACACAACAAGAGAGACAAAAAGCACAGAAGCACACATTGATCCAGAAATCTGTTCTACATTAGATGGTAGTAGCGGGTGAGCCGTCTTCTCTGGATGATGTCACAGTTAACAGAACGCCAGACCAGGTGTACCTACTATGAAGATAAAAGAGAGAGAACAGAAAGTTAAAGCAGAAATGACAACACATAATGCATAATTGAAGAACAGTAGAACTCTATAGAGTGAGAAAATTAGATCCTGATATCCTTCAGTAGCCTAAGCCTATAGCAGTAAAACTATAAAGGTAGCTCAGAGTAACATGAGCCACTCTAGTTAAGTTTTGTCAAAAAGGAAAGTTTTAAGATTAGTCTTAAAAGTAGACAGGGTGTCTGCCTCACGGACCAAAACTGGGAGTTGGTTCCACAGGAGAGGAGCCTGATAGCTAAAGGATCTGCCTCCCATTCTACTTTTAGAGACTCTATGAACCACCAGCAGACCTGCAGTCTGAGAGCGAAGTGCTCTGTTAGGAACATACGGGGTAATCAGAGCTCTGATATATGATGGAGCTTGATTATTAAGGGCTTTATACGTTAGAAGAAGAATTTTAAATTCTATTCTTGATTTAACAGGAAGCCAATGAAGGGAAGCTAAAATTGGAGAAATATGATCCCGCTTGTTGATTTTCATTAGAACTCTTGCTGTAGCATTTTGAATCAGCTGAAGGCTTTGAACTGCATTTTGTAGACTTCCTGATAGTAAAGAATTACAATAGTCCAGCCTTGAAGTAACAAATGCATGGACCAGTTTTTTAGCATCACTCCTGGACAGAATGTTTCTAATTTTGGCGATATTCCGGAGGTGAACAAAGGAAACTCTGGAAACCTGTTTAATATGGGATTTAAATGACGTCTTGGTCAAAAATAACACCAAGATTTTTTACTTTATTACCAGAGGCCAAGTAGATGGCCACCCAGATTAAGTGATTGGTTAAGAAGTTTATTTTTTGAGGACTCTGGCCCAAAGATTACTTCGGTCTTGTCAGAATTTAGATGCAGAAAATTTAAACTCATCCAGCTTTTGATGTCATCAAGACATGACTGCAGTCGAAGTAATTGATTGGATTCATCAGGATTTATGGATAAATATAGCTGAGTATCATCAGCATAACAGTGGAAATTAATCCCATGCTGTCTAATAATTTTGCAGATCGGAAGCATATATATAGTAAAGAGAATTGGTCCAAGGACTGAACCCTGTGGTACTCCACAGGTGACCCTAGAGTTTGAGAAAGATTTATTATTAACATGAAGTACTGGGCTACAATCTGCATGTGTTTGTGGATGACTGCCTTCCTCTGATGAAACCAGTTTGATCAGGGTGGATTATGAAAGAGGTGACTTTATCTAATTGTTTTGCAAAAACTTTACAGATTATTTTAATATCCATGTTAATTAAGGATATGCAACGATACGTGGTGGGAAACATAGGATCTTTGCCTGGCTTAAGCAGAAGACTGATGGTGGCAGAGTTCATATTAGCTGGAAATCTGCAATTTTCCTTAATTTCCTGCAACATTCTATGGAACGTTGGTGCCAGAATATTCCAGAACTCTTTATAAAACTCAGCAGGGAATCCATCTGGACCTGAAGCCTTTTTATTAGGCATGCTTGTTAGAGCTTCCTGAACTTCAACTGTTGTCAGTGGTGAGTCCAGTGTCGTTCTTTGACTATCTGATACTTTAGGAAGTGTAATTTTATCCAGAAATTGCTTGATGTCATTATCTGATTGATTTATCTGTGATGTGTATAAAGATTTGTAGAAATCTCGGAAGGTGCTGTTTATACATTCGGGATCACGTAACGTATTACCAGTTGAGTCTGTAACTGCAAATATAGTCGCTTTATCTTTATTTATTTTTAGCTGATTAGCTAGGAAGCTTCCTCACTTATTGCCACGTTCAAGATTTTCTATTCGAAGTCTTAGAAATTTATTTTGCCCTACAATATAATGGTTCAATTCTAATTTTACTTTACAGATTTTACCCAACTTTTCCTCTTCTTGAGAAGTTTCTAGTAACTTAAGTTTTTCTTCTAATTCCTAAATCTTTTTGTTTTCTATCTTCTTTTTATGAGATGAGAATGAAATTATTTTACCTCTCATCACTGCTTTCCCTGCTTCCCATAGTATAGACGCTGATGTGCCTGGTAGATCATTGTATTCCAAGTAAGAAGCCCACTCTTCTTTGAAAAATTTTATAAATTCTTCATCTTTAAGCAGCGATGTATTAAATCTCCAGCTTTTGTTTTGTAGGGTTATTTTTTTTATTTATTAGGGTTAAAGTAACAGGAGCATGTTCACTGATGGGAAAAGGATGAATTACAGCCTCTGAAACGCCCGACAGCAGCGAGCTGCTGATTAAGAAATAGTTCAAACAAGAGAATGGTGGACATTTGGAAAAAGTAAATTCCTTACTATTAGGATGAAGAGAACGCCATGCATCGCAAAGACCAAAATCACTCATATATGGTTTGACTACATTTAATGACTGCCAACTGCGCTGAGTCCCTGTTGTATTCAACCTGTCTATTTCCTCATTTAGACCAAAGTTGAAGTCACCCCCAATAATAATTGGAGAAGCTTCTCACTGAAGACACTCTGTTATTGTACAACCGTCTGATGAAGAGGATGCTTTGGGTTGTCCTTAATGTTCTCGATTTTATGAAGAAATCTTCTTTATACAATAATGTCCTATAGGAGCCCCCAGAACAGAGCAATCCTTATTAGCTTGTTCAGGTTCTTCAAATCAACTGCTTTGATGCTGCTACCCCAACAGATGATGGCACAGGAGATCCCACATTATACAACAGAAAAGATCAGCAGCGTCTTGCTACAAATGCATCATGCTGCAAATGCTGAAGGACCTTAGCTTCCTCAAGAAGTAGTCCGTGCTTTCCTCATATGATATTTGTTAGACTGCTTTGTGTCAAGGAGTGGGTATGATTGGTGCATCAAGGCTTGTATGTATGATAGACTGATGTTTGGTTCACTTAGTGTTAATTAATTTTCTTGTTGACCTTTGAACAGACTGTTGTTCTGTATCTCTTATAATTTTCTTAAAAGTTTTGAAAAAAAAAGATAGCAGCTTCCATTGAAACAGCCTTAACAAAAGCTTTAGGGTTGGAGTGGGGGTTAGGAAAACTACTGAATAAAATGTTGTCTAGACTCTCTAATTTAAAATTAGGAAAATAATTATGCATACATTTGCTAGAAATGCCATCAAAATTTATCAAATTGCAGATCTTATCTTAAAATGTTGGGTTTCCCGCTAAAAATATGGAGGAATAATCATAGACTAAATGGAACGCAGCCCTGTTTTGGCAACAGCAGTTTGAGCAGCTCCAGTCAAATACCACTTTTTTATTCCTCCATGACTTTTTAATTAATCTATCCTTGACCTTGAAACCTCTCTGTTATCCATCAAGCGATCAACTCTGGATAAACACTGTATACAATTTTAAACTTAATTTTCAACCAACCTCTTTTCTGTTACGTCAACTTCTGTAGACTTTAGAATGTTCTATATCGTGACCCTCTCTTCATTACTAATACCGTTGCTGCAGTCAAATGCAATTAGTTCCACCAAAATCTCCTCATCACACATCATTATATGTTCAGCATCCAGGAGCTGCCTCCTCTGCATCACACCAAGGCATTTTAGATCTCACTGCCCAACTTCTAGGCCATTGGTCATCACAAACCTACAGGGACTTCAGAGTCTAGGGTTTTCCAGCTTACATAGAAAGTTGCCTTGAACTCCAGCGAAGCATCATCACTATGTTCCCTCCTTTTTTCTACCTATCTCATTATATTACTAGTTTCAGTCACCAGTTGCAAAGGGACATTCGTCAGTCTTAGCTTTTGTGTTTTGGCACCAGATAGTTTGTAACCTTCCAATTAGATTTTTTTAAACTGCTTCAGCAACAGCCTTGCAAGATAAGCAGTGTCTGAAACAAGCTTTTGGAATTTTCCAATGTAAACATTACTATGCCTATGCGAATTTATCTTTCCTGTTTCAACCAGTCAACAGAAAGAAGACTCGTCAGACCACATGATTTTCAGACATAAAACAACTACATCTACTCTATGAATTAGAGGTTCAAACCACTCATTCATCTCCAAATGTTTAGTGAACAGCATACAATTTGCAGTAGAATTGCACAATAGCAATCTGAGCTGATGAATAAATGGTTAGAACTTTCCTGCTGTTATGTCAGCTCAGGTCAGTTACTGCAGAGCAATTTCCCTGTGACAGCAGGGAAAGAGCCGTATCTCCAAACTCCTCAGTGGGTAGACAGGACCTAATTACACCTGTTTACAGCCTGACGCACTTTGCTTGGTACCTGGAGCTATATTTGTCAGGTGAAGAGATGGACAGATGCAGGTGTGCTGCCATGGTAACAAGACAAAATACAAAGCTGCACAATTACCCCAGCTTATATACTCAGTGTAGCTTTCGGAAAGTGTTGCTTTATGTATTGAGCCCTAAACCTTATTGCCATGCCACATTTGTGGTGTCTGGAGGAATCTGTCCTCAGTTCTCTTTGCAAAATACCTCAAATAAGACACAATATCACCCTCCTCACTGGAAATTAATACAAGGTCTTCTAACTTGAAAATACATCCCAAGATTCATCTGAGCATTTCCTGAGACACATGAAGTCATGAACCTGAAGCTGATGAGATCATGTCAACATGATCTTTTTTTTTTGTTTCTTGCAAGGCTGCTTTTAAAAATCACAATGAAAAGAAACTGGCTCTGCAATCACACAACATAATAACAGCATAATTACCACAAAGCGCTTTGTCTTTAATGGCTGCACATTGTGTGCTCACATTTTCTTTATTCACAACGATAAAAAACCAAGGGACAATAATATATTTGAGTTTACCTTTTGCTTTATCTGCTGTTAAATAATATAGGAAGAGAAAAACAGAGGAAATGTAAAGTTTAAAGTTTTTGAAAAAGCAACAAATATTAAATGTGTCGTTCATCAGACTGGTGGTGCAGTGATTAGTATTTATATCAACAAGATCCTGGGCATCAATCGTGGTCTCTAAATACAATCATTTCCGAATCGTTCTCAGAAGTCATCTTAATCACTCCACCTGTGTGTTATCTTATGTCACCATACGGGGGTTATGGGAAGGCCTCATTAGTTTGTTAAAGGACATTAGAGAACTAATAGCATGCAGAAGACCAAGGAACACAGCAGACAGGTCAAGAAGAAAGTTGTGGGGAAGTTTAAAGCAGACTTAGGTTCTAAATCAGGGGTGTCCTGTAACTTTTATGTCTCTCTGCCTCAACACACGAGTCAAATAATCAGGTCATCAGCAGGACTTTGGGGAACCTGACTGCATACTGAGGAGGTACTTCAGCCATTTGATTCAGGTGTGCTGGACCAGGGATACGGCTAAACGTTGCAGGACAACTTTCAATTCAATTCAATTCAATTTTATTTATATAGCGCCAAATCATGAAACATGTCATCTCAAGACACTTTACAAAATCAAGTTCAATCATATTATACAGATTGGGTCAGATTATACAGATTGGTCAAAAATGTCCTATATAAGGAAACCAGTTGATTGCATCAAAGTCCCGACAAGCAGCATTCACTCCTGGGGAACCGTAGAGCCACAGGGAGAGTCGTCTGCATTGTACATGGCTTTGCTGCAAGCATGAAGCGACAGTGGGAAGAAAAACCACCCATTAGCGGGAAGGAAAAACCTCCGGCAGAACCGGGCTCAGTATGAACGGTCATCTGCCTCGACCGACTGGGGTTACAGAAGACAGAGCAGAGACACAACAAGACAGACAAAAAAGCACAGAAGCACACATTGATCTAGTAATCTGTTCTACATTAGATGGTAGTAGCGGGTGAGCCGTCTTCTCTGGATGATGTCACAGTTAACAGAACGCCAGACCAGGTGTACCTACTATGAAGAAAAAGAGAGAGAGCAAAAAGTTAAAAGCTGAAATGACGACAGTCATTTCAGCTTTTTTAGAACACAGTTGTTTTAGAACAACTGTGTTCTAAAACAATCTCCCAAGCTTTGAACATCTCTCAGAGCTCTGTTCAATCCATCATCTCTTCATGGAAAAAGGATGGACCAATTGCAAACTTACAATTGGCCTTAAACCATCAGGATCTGTCTGTGTGTCTCCCCTGATTGGCTCCCTGCCAGCAGCAGTTTGGAGTGAAGCCACCCACCTGAAGGTCGTCTGGGTCATCAACATGGGAGAGTTTAAGGAGCTCCATTCTCTGTTCGATGATTATATGTCAATGGCTGTTATGCTGTCCTCACCTGCCTACCTGCTCACTCCAGCTCCATGCTCGGCTCCCTCGAATTGGAGGACTCACCAGACTCACGTTCCAACCCTGCCCATAAACTTTCTCCCCCTCCCCTTTGAGAAGTCTTTACAAAGCTGTAAGCTCTTTACTCCTGCTAGACACTTTCAACATTCTATCTCAGCTACTAACCTGGATCTCCTCCTACAGAATGATCCCCGGACCAGAACTGAAGGGAGAACAATTGCATTTGTTTCGTACAAACAAATACAACTGTTATATATTCTAAATACATTCCTTAACTTACCCTGGTTTTGTCATGATTTGGGTTTTTGTTTATGGTTTTGGACTGATTACTCCCCACTCATTTCAGACACTTCCCAGTCACCACTCATTCACCATAATCAACTCCTCCAGCTACCGACTAATTAATCCTCAATCCGTTCCATCTGGGACTCCAGCTATACCTGCCTCACTCACCACTCCCTACCAGAATTTCCTGTCTCGCTGCCTGCATGTGGTTTCCCCCAGTGTTATCGCTCTGCCTGCCGATCTTGTGGACCTGTTGTTGCTCTGCCCTCACTAGTTGCCTTAACTAGTGCTTGTGTGCACCGCCTGGTTCAGGTCGTCCTGGATGTCCCGCTTGGCCTACGCTGGGAACACATCGGCTGTGTCTGATCAAGTCTGTCTCAGCCTGCTGCACCTTGTCAAGTCTGCCTGCGTCATCTGGTGAAGGCTGTCTCTGCTGACATTGTCTTGTTATCTGTCCATTCCTGCCACCTTGACCTTGTCAGCCTGCTTCAATCTTCTCCCGCCACTACCAGCCATTCCTGCCTATCATCCTCATTACATTTAATAAATCTTTTAAAACAATACATTACCTTTGTGTCCGGTTTTGATATTAGGTTCCTCACGTACAATATGGTTACAGGTTTTCATGTGTGATTCTGCATGTGGTTCAGATGCCTCCCGCTCAACATGACATAAACTGGTAACTTGAGCAAG
Organism: Fundulus heteroclitus; assembly: GCF_011125445.2. Lineage (NCBI taxonomy): Eukaryota > Metazoa > Chordata > Actinopteri > Cyprinodontiformes > Fundulidae > Fundulus > Fundulus heteroclitus. Next base: position 65,578 of record NW_023396583.1, read on the forward strand.
AAGAGCATTAATCAGAGAAGTAACCAATAAGCCCGTGAATAAACCTCAGTTTGTTCAGCTCAGGTGTTTTAATCTGCCAGCAGGACAACTATTAGTCATGTGCTTTACTGACCTTTATGGAAGAGTGGAAAGAAACTATTGTTGAATAAGAGCAACCAGAATTCCCATTTGCACTTTTCTAATGTAGACATACAGACGACCAGATCAGATCAGAGAAGGTGCTCTGATTTGACGAGAACATGAATGAGAAACGTCTATGTTGTCATTGTAATGGACTATGAAATCTATGAATTCAAATTGTCATCCAATCAGTACATTAAAGAAGAAAAATTAAGAAAAAGCATATAAAAACAGACAATAAATAACCCCCACAAACACAAAAGCAAACATGCAGCTTAAGCGAAAATTCAAACTGAAGAAACTCTATTGCCTACCTCCATCAATCAGAGACTCATCCGCCTCCGACGGAAGCCAATCAGCTTTGAACTGCTCCTCCTCGAAGCCAATCAGCATCCTGGGTTCATCTTAAAAAGAACTCCACATCCTCGTCTCGGCCTTCTGCTCAGCGAGCAAGCAGTGGCTGCGCCGTGTCAGGTTTGGACTCGGTTGACCGGTTTCAACCCACCTCCATCCCCTTCTCCACCATCGTAGCAAGCTTCGCCTGGCTTTCCTACAGTCCTCCTTCAACCTCGTCCCTATCAGAGTGTAATTCCTCCTGGACTCTTAAGGAATTCCCAGTCACTCCTTAAAACGGTCCGGCAGAAGACCGCCATGCTGAGCCTGGTTCTGCCAGAGGTTTCTTCCCAAAGGGGAGTTTTTCCTCTCCACAGTCGCTTCATGCTTGTTCATCATGGACAGTTCATGCAAACCTGTGTTTATCAAGTTGGACATCTAGCTCAAACAGATCATCATATGGACTGAACAAACTTTATTTATCTCCACTCCACCACCAGTTTCAGACCTGGGGGGAAATATCCCTATTCTCATACGCCTGCTTATGCATATTGAAGTATAATTCAGCGTGAATTTTTCCTGCCGAGGTCTGAGCGCCAAACTCTTAAAATATTGTATCATTAAAATTCTTCTAATTGCCTTTTCTTTCTGTGTGAGTTTTTCAGATTGAAATGTCATGGCATTTTTGCACCTTATCTATGCATCTTAAAATTTTATGTATTGCTAGTGTCACAGCCTGCTACATATTCTGTGTGAACCAAGACAATATTTCTCGCTCCCACAGCGAATGCCGTCATTTTGTTATCACAGCCCTGCCTTGGGGGATCTCGCTGCATATTCTTGACACATCACCTGGGCAGGACATTTCTCTGCCGGGGTGTGCAAGAACAAATGTCCGATTGGTCAGAATTTGCATGAACGTTGCTTGTCAGGAGAGCAGAAATTATTTTCCCCTATTGTTTTGGGTGTGGACATTCCATCATTCTTTTGCAGGTAACATTACGTGATGGATAGTTTTAAGGATCAGCTGGCTGAGGCGGTGGGAAAGTATGAAAATGTATATGACTCATCTTCAAAGTCATAAAAAAGACACACAAATGTCCAATAACTCATGGAAAGAGGTAGCTTGAGCTGAAGAGGTAGTCTGTCAAAGGAGATGGAGATACCTTCATGATAGATTTGCAAAGGCCAAATGTTGAGTGAACACAAAGAAGAATGGTGATCCTGGCTGAATTATATTGGTCCCAGCACTCTTCACCTTCTTGCAGTGACTCGACAAACACATCAAACAGTGAAACGACCAACAATCTGTCTAGTTGACAAAATGAGATAATTTCAAATACACAAGAAAATCTGTAAGAGAGTGAATGATGGAGAGCAGTACAAGGTGTTTTAAAAACTTTTCAAGTCACTAAGCTTTGCTAATAACAAAATGTATTCCCACACATTGATAACCAAATAGATCCATTTAAATAAATGTTATGCTATACCAACATGGGGTCTAGTTCATAGAAAAATGCTGTTTCACTGATTATATTACAACTGGGTTCATAAAAGCAAAGATGCAGCAAGACACTGTACTACAAAGTAGAGTTGGATTGTGAGCTGGGCCAACAACTGCGTCTACAACAAGCAGTATTAAGATGTCCTAATTTTCTTAAGGCATTTAGTACTCTGCAGGCCAGGTCTCCGGCTCTCTGCCTGTTCAGACACTTTTTTCTCTGCTCCCTGCTTGCTTGCATTTTCCTGCCCTTTACTTTTTATCTCCTTTTTATCTCTTAACCAAAACCACAGAAAGTTGGATTTAGTTATTTTATTTATTTTCTTTTACTTATTTTTTGATTTTGATTTTGAAAAAATGCCTACCTTCACCACAATGGACTTTGACAAGCTTTTACAGAAGATAGCTGTTATGGAACTGAAAATCTGTCGACTCAAAGTGAATTATGATGTAAACGCCGCGCATGGAAATGAAACAACCCTGCCTGTGATTCCGAACGGTGACCACCAGCCCAGCAACTCAGTGAACAAACAGTTCCCTGAGGAAAATGAGAATCCCTGGACCACTCTGGGTGCAAGAGCAAAGGATCAACGAACCCCACACCTAGACAAAGAAAACTGTCCGAGACTACAGAGAGATGTCCCAAGACAAGTGAAACAACAGCGGGCTGTTCTCACAACAAATGAAAGGAGTAAACCTGCTGGAAATGTGGGAATTCCGTTACTAAACAGATTTGCTCCGCTCCAAAATGTGACTCAGGAGGATCTTGACATCAATTAGAGGTATGTCAACGATTTTCGTTCTAAGACATCAGAGAAAAGACATGCCACAGGGCCGAGGACCCTGATATTATGCAATGGATCTGTAAATGGGATTAAACATTTCTGTAACAAGAAAAGCACAGAGGTGTTGATTTATAACAATAGGAACTGTGGCTTGGTGTCTGATGTTTCACACAGCCTTCCAAGGATCTTGAAAGAATGCCCGACCATTGGCAAAACTCATAATAAAAGCTGAAGCCCTGGGCGACGTCACCCGGATAAGAAAATCAGAAGTATTGAAAGAGGATTACATTCGTCTGTTGAACTTAGTTGATGGCCTTAATGTCAAGGTGTTTATCAGCGGACCTCGCGCACCCGTTAACTGCGGAGATGAGATTTTTTCCAGAATTCTGATGCTAAACAAATGGCTGGAAAAAAACATGCAAACAAACAACTGTAACCTTCATAGACAACTTTAACATCTTTTGGGAGAGGAGACATCTGTTCAGCGACAATGGTTTCCATCTAAATAGGTCAGGTGCAAAACGGCTGATTTCAAACATCTTCTATTCTGTGAACCATGCACCATCAGCTTTGTTCCAAAACAAAGCTCAACCAGTGCCAAAACAAATGATAAACCCAGTACAGCATGAACAAGCCAAGATAAAGATGGCCAGAAAGATGACACAGAAAGAAGCTATGTCAGAACTACAGGAGGATTCCTCCCAGATCTCAGCAGGACAAAGAGAGGACCAAAAACCTCCATCGTCACGAACACCGGTCCAGACTGGACCCGCCTCCACTTCTTCTCCACAAAGCCCAGAAGTTCCTTTTCCGGAATTTTCTCACAACATGAACAAAGTATTTAAGATTGGCCTACAGATGACATCCTCTCCACATAGCCATTCTGCTGTGACTAAACCAGCATTTTCCAAAGGCCTCAGATCCCTCCTCCTCTACGTATCACAGAACATTCTGGTACTGAGGAACTCCAAATTACTTTGCTGTGATACACACAGGGCCCTGGCAGCACGTTTATCAGACATAACAGTTTCCAGCATCAGCTTGGGCCTTTTGCCGGAGATTATGGAATATCTGGGATGATACGTGGCAGAAATAAGAAAAACAAAAGGATAAACAGGAACAAATACTTAAAAGTCATAAACTGTCAGATGCAACCAGTCACAGAGACATCATCAACCACTAAGTCATATAAACTGGGTTTATTAAACATTAGATCCCTGTCAGGAAAATCCCTTTTAATTAATCACTTCATTATTGACAATAATCTTGATGTAATGTTTTTAACAGAAACATGGTTACATGAATCTAATGAAGAAGTTATTCTGTTGGAGTCGACACCTCCAAACTACAATTTTCTTTGTGACAGCAGACAACAAAGGCAAGGTGGAGGAGTGGCAACATTGTTTAATGATTCACTAAAGTGCAAAAACGTGTTTTTCAGAAAATTTGGCTGTTTTGAACATTTGGCTCTCCAGGTAAAGAGCCTGGTACGAACTATGTTTCTGAATGTTTACAGGCCTCCTATGTGTCATGGTTTAAGTTGTCTCGCTTCTGGTTATTTTGTAGTTCACCCAGCTCTCCCTCCCACAGCCATTAGTCACACCTACTCTAATTAGTCTTCATTCCCGTCACCTGTCAGGCTCGCTTTATAAACTCACCTCAGTTGTCTCCTCGTCGCTGGCTCGTAGTGTTTGTTGCTCTCCTTCGTGTCTGCCTGCACCTGTTCCCCCGTCTTGATTCCCGGTCCGTCAAGTTTTGGTTTTGTGTGGCTGCGCTGCTGGCTTCAGTTTCTCCGTCTTCGTCCTGGTCTCGACCCTGGTCCTGCAGCAGCCCAGCTCCTCTCTGTCTCGTGGACTCTGTACCTGCCAGTCAGCTCCTGCATCATTCACCTCCGTCTGGTAACAACTCTGGTTCCTCATGTCACCACCATCCACCTGCAATAAACTCTCTTAAATCCTACTCTGTGTGTGCGTGCTGTGTCCGGGTTCACCCTCGACAAAATCATGACACTATGTCCACATCAAACTTTTTTAATGATTTTAGTGACCTCCTGTCTGTGATATGTGTTGATTATGACGGTTTAATTATTGTGGGAGACTTCAGCTTTCACGTTGACAACCCTGAAGACAGAAGTGCAAAAGAACTGTGTAAAACACTTAGAAACTTTGGTTTACCTCAACATGTTAAACAGCCAACACACAAACAGGGACATATTTTAGACTTGATCATCACTAAAGGTCTAAAGATTTCTAACGTCAATGTAACTGATGTTGCCCTATCCGATCACTTTTCTGTTACCTTTTAAAGCATCATTTCCAGTGACTCACTTAGCCAAAGGGACATCGTAAGAAAACGCACCATTAAGGACAATGCCACGGAAACCTTTATTCAAACTTACTCTGCTACTTCAACCTTGGGCTGCAACTCAGTAGATGAGCTAGTAGATAATTTTCAATATAAAGTCTCAGTAATCATTGACTGCATTGCTCCAGTTAAAGTGAAAGTTCTTTCCGGGAAGACAAAATCTCCTTGGAGAAATGCTCCAGCAGTTAGAGGTGAAAAAAAGGGAGTGTCGAAAAGCTGAACGCAGGTGGAGAAAGACTAAACTCCAGGTTCACGATGACATCTATAAAGAGAGACTTTACAGATGTAACTTACAATTGAAAAATGCAAGAGAATCTTTCTTCTCTGAGATCATCAAAAAACAACATTAATATTGCTCGTGTCTTATTTGCCACAGTCGACAGGTTAAAAAATCCTCCTGTGTCCGTGACTTCCGAACTCCAGTCCACCCGGGCCTGCAATAAATTTGCTAACTTCTTTACTGAGAAAATCCTAAAAATGAAAGGATCACTTTGAACTACCATATCAACACCAGAACCAATGCTGTATTCAGCTGGAACTATTTCTGACAAAATGTCCCAATTCAGCCAAATAAACCACAAAAGCTTAGAGCAGATCATTCAGCAGCTAAATTCCTCCTCCTGCTGCTTTAATGTTCTACCCACAGCTTTCTTTAAGAAAGTTTTACCTGTCATAGCATCTGATTTGACTCAGATAATAAACACGTCCCTTCTGTCAGGTGTTTTCCCCCAGTCCCTAAAAACAGCAATTATCAAACCACTACTGAAAAAGAACAATTTAGACAAAGTTCTACTCCAGAACTACAGGCCCATCTCAAACCTCCCCTTAATCAGTAAGCTTATTGAAAAAGCTGTGTTTCAACAATTAAACATCTTCTTAACAATGACATCAGCTACCATAACTATGCAGACGACACACAGCTTTACATCACTATGTCACCAGGTGACTATGAACCAGTTCAGGCACTGAGTAAATGCCTAAAAGAAATCAATGCCTGGATGTGTCAAAACTTTCTTCAATTGAATAAAAACAAAACTGAAGTAATAATCTTTGGACAAATAGAGGAGAGATCAAAAGTTAGCTCACAGCTTCAGTCGCTTCAGCTAGGAACCACTGATCAGGCCCGAAATCTGTGTGTAATGATGGACTCAGACCTGAACCTCCAAAAGCATCTAAAGATAATTACAAGGTCGGCTTTCTATCACCTGAGGAACATTTCCAGGATTAAAGGTCTAATGTCTCAGAAGGATCTGGAAAGACTAATCCATGTGTTTATATTTAGTAGAATTGATTACTGCAACGGTGTTTTCACAGGCCTGTCTAAAAAGTGGATCAGACAGCTGCAGCTGATCCAGAACGCTGCTGCCTGCATCCTCACTAAGACTAAGAAAGTAGAGCACATAACCCCAGTTCTATAGTCATTACACTGGCTCCCTGTATCTCAGAGAATAGACGTTAAAATACTTTAAAATACTTAGTCTATAAATCCCTAAATGGCTTAGCACCTTAATACATTACAGAGTTGTTATCAGTGTATCAACCCTCCAGACCACTAGGGTCTTCTGGCTACAGCCTGCTTTGCATACCTAGAACACGAACCAAACACAGAGAAGCAGCATTTAGTTCCTATGCTCCACTGATCTGGAACAAACTTCCAGAGAACTGCAAAAGTGCGGAAAGCCTGAGTTCTTTTAAATCAAGATTAAAAACACATTTGTTAAAAAATTGCATTTGACTGTTCTAGTTAAACTGTTTTACTGTTTTTAATGTTCTTTTTTTGTTTCTACATTTTATCCCTACTTGCTTTTATTCTGTTTTATTTTCCTATATTTTAATCATGTAAAGCACTTTGCATTGTCTCTGTATTGACTTGTGCTATATAAATAAATTTCCCTTGCCTTCCTTGCCTTAGTTTTGAAGCTGCACTTGCTATCTTGGACAAAAGGAGGGCTGGGTGGGAAGCTGCAGTGGAAGCTGGACGACAGAATAAATGCTATGCTGCAAATGATGGCTACTGTGGCAGATGTATTCTGCATGTTTGCAGTTTCATGCAGAAACTACCACTAGCTTTGCTGTCTGACTTTAAATGGAAGTAACAGCCCCTAATGCACGAGAAAGAGCAGAAAACTGCCCTGCTTGGGAAAAGTGATGCAGAACTATAGATGACTTCTACAGTGACTCGTTAATAACTGATACCATTCTTTATTGTAATTTAATGTCAATAAGTTCATCCCTATTGATATTCCTAATACAGATTTCAAGAAATTTCTCTTTTCAAAACCAAACCGCATAATTTATAGCTTTTCATATAATTTGATGAAACAGATATCTGAAAATGGGGTTTGAAAAAGATCTTCATATTTTTTACATTAATTAAACAAAACAAGCGTAGTCAGATTATCAACAAATTTTAAAGGTACAGATTGAGTTCCTTCTGAAACATTGGGGACATTTCTAAAAAAGGCTTGTTGTGACAAATTTACTGGCTTCGTTCTTTTTGAAACAAAAAAACAACAAACACAAACTCTAATGCTAACCTTGCCTGGTAAAAAGGACAACAACTGAAAACATAAGGAGAATAGTGTTCAAATCTTTTCATTCCTTGGGTGATTAGGTTAATTTTCATTGGCTATTCCAGATACACCCTCCATATTACATCTTCTTTCCCTGGAGCAAGTTATAAGCGTGTTTGAAAGAAAATGATAAAATTTGTTTCTTGTCGTTTCTTCTTCCCTAGATACTTGGTCTTTTGACATTCTTCTTGTGTATCTGGTTGTCGTCTCCTTCCACTTGCTCCTTCCATTTGCCCCGCTGCAGCTAGAGCAGGTAGTGTTGTCATGATGCAGCCTGAAGGCTGCATTCTGAACATTTCTGACCCTGTCTCCAGTGCAGCCCTGATTGGGAACACCTGACAGGCTGCAATCAACCACGGACTCGCTCCACCGGCTTACCCTGCTATAAAAGCCTACCTCAGTTTGTTCTTTGTCACCGGTCAGAACTCATGTTGCCTCTTTATGTTCAGACTTGTTTAGTGACCTGAGGAGACAGAGATTGTTTTGTTGTTTCTACCAAACTCTATAATGATCTTCCTCTGTTGTAAGGAAATTGAATATCTTTAATGGTTTTAGGTCCCTTCTACAGCCCAATTTTTATTAGGCTTTTTATTCCAGTTGAGCAGAAACTTTAGGCTTGTTACTCTGTCACTTCTTTAACCTACTGTTTTAGCTTTGTCATTGGTAAGTTGTTGTTTCTTGTTCATCTTATAGTACATTTACAAACCTGTACAGCATGGTAACGTCACGTTTATTGATTTTAATTATGCTGAGTTTTCCAAACATTTGATTGAAATCAATTCTCTAAACATGTTCTTTCTGTCATGAACTTCTCTTTTACTGCATTTTTTCCAGTCTTTCACTCCACCAATGAAGAAAACTATTTTCATTTGTCTGCCCAAATACTAAAACGGTTTTACCACACTGTCTGCTGTTCTCCACTAATCATGTGAGCCATTAGTGTAGTGTTCACTATTTACTACACTTTCTGTAGTGAAAAGGATGTTAACTGTAGGGGTTTAAAATATAAATTAGAGCCTTATCCTGGAGCTTTCCTGGACTGTATTTTGTCCTATAATAAGTGTTGTATCTCTGTCTGATTGGGGGCCTTCAATTCCTCAAACTTGAAATGTGTAGAGAGTAGTGAGGACAGCAGAGAGAATGACTGGGGCAGTGCCTCTCTCCATCCATGACACTGCTTGAAGAAACATTGACTGACCATGGCTCAGATAATCATAAAGTACCCCTCCCACCCCCATCATGGACGCTGTTCTCTGCCGCCGTCTGGCAAAAGGTTCAGATGCTTCAAATGCAGAACAACCAGATTCCTTCAACAGCTACAACCACATGTCATAAAACTGCGTTATAAGACTCCCAATAATCGCCCACCCGAAACATACAAAAGGAGTCACTTTACATGGAGTAACATTTTCGGAATGCTGTAAGCCTGGATTTGATTCACACAGTCCATGTGCGTTTCTGTCACATAATAATGTCGGAGTTAAAGGCTGTCCGAATCCGGCACAGCAGTCCGAAGCTCCTTTACTCCCTGCAATTGAGTTCTTATTGTTGACCCCATGAAAGGTCAAGGAACAGGAACTAGCAGCAGGAGCTGAAAGCTATTATTAAGGGTATTCGGATAGAGCCATGAAAGTAAAGGAGGAAGAAAAAGGAAGAAGAGCAGGGAGAAAAAAACAAACACATGAGAAAGAAAAGAGGTGTTTGTGTGGGCCTATGAAAAGGCAGTCTTTACAAACGCAGTAGAGGAGCAAAATGTGCAAAACCCACAATAAATTGAATAATTAGTTTCTGAAACGCAAATAAAACTCCAAAGTCTGCTATTGTTGTTGTTTGTGTTTGTATACATGTTAGAGGAGAGGTGAGGTCTACGTTGGCTTGCAGAGGGAAACATGCCAGTGTGTAGCCAGTTATGTGGATAGGATTAACAAGAGCCTCCACGGGTGCGGCTTCAGACTTACTGATTCTGGGAGCAGATATCACATGTAGTCGGTTTCTTCGCCTGGATGGAACCCCACATAACCAAGAAGTTTGTCAAAGACAGCCAAACCCGGCAACGTCTGGATAGGGCCAATGTTACCGAAAGTGTAGCATGGTCTATATTCAGTCTGAAGAGGCACCCACTTTGAGCAATTGAATGCTCATTCAGAACTTTTTTATATGTCAAAATAAATTCCCAGAGAGTACCTTCTGTCATCAAATCATAACTTTGCTGTTCAAAGAACTTTGCACATTATGCATCTGTGGTGTAAATTTTTATGTGTTGTCACAGTAAAGGGTTAGACAATAATAAGTGTGTTTGAGTCAATTGGTGCTTTCAATGTGATGTCTGTGTTTTTAATTTAGTTGAAGAAGCAAAAGAGCACATTCAACTAACTGCGGTCTTCTGTGGGTGCTAAGAATGTTTGTGAACATGAAAGTGACAGTTTGTTAGGGTGACTGACAGTTTTTTATCAGCAGAAAAGTTGCTCCAAGAGCTGTGCATCAGTCAGCTACTATTAATGTTTTGCATTAGTTAAAACACAATTGCAGTTCTAGCTTGAAAAAGATGACACTCTGACTTGCGCAATAGAAAAGAAATGTAAGAGAAAAAAGACAATTTGGAGGAGCAAGACGTATTAAATGAAAGGAAGTAAATGACAGATGCAGCTAGATAAGGTGAGATTGACATAAAGATGGTGCATGAATGGAACACAAAACAATGAAAAGGAACTCCAAATAGAGGGAAGACAGATGGTAAAGAAAGAAGTAGTGGAAAAAAAGAAAGAAGAGGCACAGGTACAAAAGAGCTGAGAGGAGAGGAAGAAGAGTGAAGAAAGGGAGGTAATGAGGGGGACAGTGAAGAGAAGAACGACTACAACGCTCATTAAAGAAGAGAAGAGCTCCATTAACCAGCAAACTGTCCATGTGTGTGTGAATGTCTGCGTGCACGTGTTGGCATTGGATGTTTGTGTGTGTATGAGCACACCAGTGGCTGCGGGGCAGCTGTCTGTACCTCATAAGTATAATGATGGCACATAAAGGAACTTCATGGCTTTACACTCTCACACAGACACACAGACACAGACACACACACACACACAGATAGAACAACAGACAGACGGTCCAGACTGCAGTGGCTCCTAGCTTCTAATTACACATTGATACAGCAAACACAAAGCTAGTCTATGAAAGCTGATCATAAAAGAACAACATAGTCCTGATAGGCAGCATCACTTACTGTAGACACACACACACACACACACACACACACTTGTATGTTGGCGTGTATATACAGCAATTTTACAATCTACCAAAGTTAATGAGTAATGTTGAAATCATGATATGGATATTGCCTTTCATATTGCTGAGAACCTATAAAGCAGGACCTTAATGATAAGTATATGAGGAATTAAAACATTGCAGGAAACACAGATTGGCTTACTGACTTCCTGTATCCCTCATTTCCTGTCAATGTAAATTCCTGTAGCTTTGACTTCCTGTAACGCTGACTTCATGCAGCTCCAACTTTGTGTAACCTCTACATCCTGTAATTTCTTATTTCCTTCAGCTCTGACTTCTTGTATCTGTTATCCAGTAACTCCTACTTCCTGTTATTTTGCTTACCTGTCACCCATTATCCCCCTCAACCTAACGTCCTATAGCCCTGACTTCTTTTCTCCAAGATTTCCTATATCCCTGTTGTCCCGTCACCTGACATCCTGTAACCTTAATTTCATGTGTCTCTGACTTCCTGTCACCCTGTGTTGATAGGTTGCTGACCGTATCTGTGAGCTATTGTAACCGTAGATTCATTCATATTTCCCTGAATTTCCAGAAACCCTAACTTCCTTTCTCCAAGACTTCATTTATCTGTGACTTCCTGTGACCCTGAATGGATCACATGTATTCCTGCAACCCTGTTTTTGTGTATTCCTGGCTTCCTGAATCCCAAAGTGCCTGTAATCCTGACACCCTGTATTTCTAAACTCTTGTAACTATTTTGACATTTTGGCTTTGCAACAAACACTTTTGTTAAAAAAAAACCCTGATGTATTTGTTTTTGAAGACCCTTTGTGACACAAATTCTATTTGCATTGCTGATGGCTAAAGATTATAAGGGAGTCATCATTTGACATCTTGGAAGTTTGGGAACCACGGAAGCGGTTCGCAAACTTTTTTAGCTGCACACCCCCTTCTGTGTCATGACTGGGTTGACGCACCCCCAATCTTCAAAAAGGAAAAAAAATCAACAGGCTTTTTTATAGCCATATTAAAGACGAGATGTTTAATCATGCTCAAATGACCAGAACATATATAACAAAAATAAATAAATAAATAAAATCCATTGGTGGCTCAGCCTGGAGCCAGAGAAAGAAATAAACACTCAGATCGGTCACACCTCCAAAGGCAACCTGAAACTTTTCTGAAGCAGAGACCATCCAGGTGGATTCCCGGACTAAACTAATGATCTACCTGTGTATGTTCTCACTTTATTTATTTCATCTACCAGCTTCCTGAGTCTGACTCACAATTTATGCCACAAAATACAAACATGAAGAAGTTTAATGTGATTTGTGTTCAATGATGAGAGATAAAGAGAACACTTTGGAGCGGCATAAAGTAACAGTAGCAGAGCGCCGGCCTCGATAAAGCTGTTATTAATCAGAGAAATAAAAAGTTATTTTATTTGGCCGTTATTAACATGCACATGGCAACATACCTCAGCTCCCCTCACCACCGGTTTCCATGTTCCAGTCTGAATACATGCTAAAACTGCCTCTTTAAAATGAACGGCACCTGTCTGAATTACATTATCCAATGAAAAGTACTACAGCTCTGTGCGTGAGTGTAGTCAAGAAACCGCGTCTAACACCAATTTGCCCACCAGCAGCAGCAGTGTGGTCATGACATGCGCATCAGTGCTGGTAGCGGTTCAGAGTCACAGCACCATGGGCAGCGCTGTTTGTAGGTGATGCACCATCAATACAGATACAGAGACCGTGTCACTCAATTTAATCTTGTAAATAAAACTTTCGGCCCAAATAAACTTTCCTTCTATTGACTTAAACGACGTGAAGTAAGAGAGAGAGATACAGACATTTTCTGATTTTCTTCTCTGTAATTCTCTCCTCTGTTGCCTCTGATTCCTCTCTCTCTCTTGGTTCCTCTCCTCCTTCATCACTAACTTTGACCTTAGATGTCATACCTGACAGTTTCCCTGATTTCAGCCAATTGAGCATGTTTGCGAGAATTAATGAAGTAGAGGCCACAAGCTAGGTGCGCATATACAACACAATGCGTAGAAGAAGACAACTTCATCTATATTTCATCTTAAAATTAAGCGTAGAAGACTTCATCTCTAAATACATAAATTTTCGTGTGAAAACATTTTTATGTATTTATTAAATTTACTGTTTTTGATTTTTACAAAGGAAATGTTTATTTACAGATTTTTATAGTGTGGGAAAAAACACTATCAGACCGCCATTTCATTTTTCCTCTCGCGCACCCCTTAGCGGCAGATCACGCACAGCACGCTTTGGGAATCCCTGTCCTATGGGAAACATAGTTTTTATGATATTGGCTTTTGGAGTTAAAAACAAAAAAAATATCCACTGAATTTGTTCTATATCATTATCTTTTATCTAGAATATTGTTTGCTTTTTGTACTTATTAAAATGAATGCCTCCAGTTTAATACAGTTTCGGGACTTTGAATTAGTTTTGTTCCCTTTGTCGCTCCCCTCCTTTGTCTTAGTATACCTACCTAATTGTAGTGTATGCCTGCTGCATAGCTTGCCTCAAAGGAGCAGCCTGGCAGTTTGACTGATGTTTGCCCATCCTATTAAAGACGTACGCCTGCTATGTCTCATTGAAAGGAAAATTCTTTGGCTGCATGTGGGATTTATTGGCAGATCTACAATATTTCTAACCCTGCTCCTGCCATCATATGTAACTCAATCATTGACTTTCCAAATGCAGGTCTTCCTTTTTCATAGATTGTAACAATGTTACAATACCTACAGATTATAAAACAAGACAGTAGACAATATTAGGACCAGATAAATTTCTAGCAATATTTTTGGAAAGAAAATTTTTCATGTCACTCTGTCACCACTCTCAGAACACTGAAAAAACAAAAATAAAAAATTATGGAAATATCTTTAATTGCTTTTGTAAATGAGCTGTCTACTAGACAACGTTTTTATGCGTTGACTCTGTCAGCTAAACAGAGCAAATCATAAACCACTTTCTCATTTCAAAATAAGAAAGTAGTCTGCTTTCCAGAAGGAAGATACAGGGTGTAATGCTTTAAGCACACTCCTTCATTTCATTTCAAGGGCTCCAAATCATACCTTACACCTTTTTCACCAGAAGAAGTTGCATGTAGAGATTTCAAATGAAAGACATGTCATGGCTATTTAATATCACAAGAATGTTTGTCTCAAGATTTGTTTACTTAGAAGGCTAAAGCTCACAACTAGTCTGAAAAGGACCAATAAATAAGTAGTTTTCTGCCATCCTAAAACATGTAAAACCTGATATGTGTAAGGGGACATTTTGCCAACAGTGTTATATAAGCCCTTCCATGACTAGCATAGGGGCTATTTACAGAAGTTATAGAAGGTTGTGATTATTTACACAAACTATTGTGTGAAACCTTTCCCATGTTACAACATACTGCATAAAAAGTGAAAACTTGAATTTATTCAACTCCTTTTATTTAGTTTATAAACTGTCAAGTTAAAACATTGTCAATAAATTAGGTTAGGTAAACTTAATTCAATTACTTGTTACCAATTGCAGCAGTTCACAAAAGTTGTTTCCACCTTCTCTGTGTATTATTGACCTAGATGTAGGAAAGCAAGTCAAGATGACTGAAACAGTATTCACATGATCTCCTATAGCATTCCTTCTGTTTCACAGTATATGTCATTGTAACTATAAACAACTGTAGACTGCCATGACAATACCTTTATAATCCAATAATAAGTTGTAATAAGAAGCCATAATGTTCCAGGTGCTGCCTATTTGCACAGTTCTAATTAAAACCTATTGCAATAACTCTGGGGCGAATGTGTTCATCAAATGAAAGGGATATTTTTGTGTTTATTAGTCTATCATATTTCACTCAAATAATATAACATTTCATGAATTGCAACAAAAAATGTGAAATGATGAGCTGTATGTATGTTGATAGTAATGGAAAGACTTACTTAACTGACCTATAACTAGCCTGCTCTAAGACATGAACTCAACATAGCTGAAAACAAATGATATAAAGAAATATTAACCTCAGCATTAGAAAGGTAACCAACAAGAGATGGCAGAGGACATAAGGCCGAGTTCCAGTGGCTATTGGCTGCGCACCGGTGTTTCAGGAGCAGTTTTTTTTCAGGGCAACCTCTGGTTACCCAGCTCTGCAGAGCAGCGGGGTCAAACTGTGCTGACTCAAGATGAGTTTTGACTTTCACCCCTTCTCACGCTCTGCTCTTTCTTAATTCTCCATCTTTCTTTATCTTCTTCCTCTGCTTCTTTCCTGTTAATCAGACAACCACAAGCACTTTATATGATGTCACCTGGGTCTATATAATATAATATAAAATATAATATAAAATTATAGTTCCTGAAGGTAGATTCATAATAATAAAAATATGAATAAATATTCATAACCAAAAGTTATGTATTGTCAGTATATATGGCCCAAATGTTTATGACCCTTCATTCTTTCACAAACCTTTCCATGCACTTTCATAACACAGGGATTGATCTCTATTTATTGGGGGCGACCTCAACTTTGGTCTTAATAGACAGGTTGAATACAATAGGGACACAGCGCAGTTGGCAAAATGTAGTCAAGCAATACATGAGTGAACGGGGTTTTATTCTGTTTCGAAATTTTTTTTCACATTGATGTGTTTTTATCTATGATGTGTTTTTATCTATTTTTTGTATGGTGACCTTGTCACACTCTGTAGGCCAGGTGCAGGCTGGGCTCTCTCTCTCCTCCTCTGCAGGGTGTGACGTGCAGGTGCTTTCCATCCACCACTGACTGCTGCTCTTCTTAAGGAGCAGCGTTCCAGCAAGAGGGTGTCAGTTCTTAATCGCTTCCAGCATGGTACATGACCAACCTAGAATTTTTCCCGAGTGTTTCTTCCGAGTATAGCCTAACCCAGTTTTACTCCTTGCTTTTATCCAGAACCCAGAAGTCCCGAGCCACCGCATTTCCGAGTCAGATCTCTGTGAACCAACAACAGATACCCAGGTGCTGCTCCTGCCTTGGTCCTCCTGCGGTGCTCACCTGCCTGTCCACCCTCCAACACTGCAGAATCCAGAGAGAGTACCACCAGACCTGTACCTCCTCCCGGATCCAGGACACCACCCTCCCCGGACTTGAACTCAGCCTGGAACCCAATGAGTTCTCCACTGACTATCAGACTGCTTCTGCTCACCAGTCTCCTCATTCTCTCTCCAGTGGAACCCAGACGGACAAACCAGCCAGAACCATTCCCGAGCCAACATCCAGTCTTTACAATAAACTTTCTAAACCGAGCACCTGTCTCCGTGGTTGCCTTCCTTCTGAGTCTCATTACATAACCATGACAGACCTTGAGTATCCAGAAAGGCGCCTTTTAGAAAAAAAAAAAAATTATTATTATTATTATGGTCTTTGTGATGCATGCCGATCTACTCATCCTGACAGTAAGGAAAATACTTTCCTTTCAAATGTCCATCATTCCTACTCTCGTTTGGACTATATGGGGCGACAGTGGTGTAGAGGTTAGGGCATTTGTCCTGCAATTGGCAAGTTGCTGGCAGCACACCACCCCCACTGTAAACAGTGTTGGTACTGCACTGCTTCCCCCTCCTGAGACGCCGGATAGTGGACCAGAATCGCTTCGAAGCCGTACGGAAGTCTTTCTCCATGGCCTCTCCGAACTCTTCCCACGCCCGAGTTTTTGCCTCGGCGACGAGCCGAGCCGCCTGCCGCTTCGACTGCCGGTACACATCAGCTGCTTCCGGAGTCCCACAGGCCAAAAAAGCTTGATAGGACTCCTATCCTAGCTAGGATAGGGTTGTGAGGAAATACTGTTAATTCTTCATGCTCGATAACTCTTTGCTGGACCGAAGATTACCGACGCAAACTCCATTCCCTGTATTTGCAGATACAGGAGGTTGACTTAAAAAGTACTTTTGAATTCCCTCTGATCAAAGACCGAGAGCCGCCTTATCTCCCAGTGATCGAAAGAGGACCACGCTTTTGTTTGGCCGAGCAAAGCGTCTGGAAGCCTGGAAAAGAGAAGGAACTTTCTCTTCCCTGTCCCGCGGCAGCAAACACCTGCGTTCGTCAAGACGCAGCGGCTCGCTGAGCTGGACCAGATCCGCGAACTCGGAGCGCTCCAGGACACCCGCAAGACATCGTCATAGTAAAAAAAAAAATCCCCTTTTCTTTTATTTTTTTTTCACCTGTAGGGTGGTTTAGAAGTGCCTAGGCAGGTGTTAGGGATTTAGTTAAATGCTTTTTACTCCAAGGCGGAGTGTTTTTAACTGTTGAATATCTTTCTGTTGGGTGTGCATGCCTTTTTACAAGTGATTTTTGCTGTGTTGATTTGTGGTTCATAAATGACTCCGCCGCGGGTCGCTTCTTCAACTCTTTTTCCATCTTCTTCCATCTTTTCCCCTCTCTCTTCGCTTCCTCTTATCAGCGGATTCAATCTCTTTGTTTGAAACTTAGTTTGCAGTCTTTCTTTAACTCACCAGTTAGCTGCTCCCTCTGGAAGCGAGGTACCTCCCCCATCATCGTAAGCGTGGTTACGTCACCCTCACGCACCACGCAAGGTTGTAGAGCATACGTCATCATAGTCTCCATCTTGGGAGGGTGTCGGATGACTGAACTGTAGTTAGCTCAACTGAACTAGCTTTTGTGAAAACATCAAAGCATCCAGTGGGATTCTCAAAGCTGTTCTATCTGTCAATGCTGCTACGTCAAATGCCAATGTTTTGAATGTGGTGTTTAAACAGCCGTGAGCTGAACTAAGATTTGCTACCTCTCTTATTAATCCATTTTCCCCTTTATTTCCATATATATTTTGCATGTTTAGTTTTGGTAGTGAGTAAGATTTCCAAGGTTGTTCAATCAGAGAATTACTGTGACAGGGAATTGCTTTTGGTTTAATAAAACAACAACTGTGGAATCGTAATTGTTTGTGTTCATTCCAATTCAGAGTTGCATGGTTAATCAGAATTCAGAGCTAACCTCCTATGGAGTTAACATCTGATATTAACACAGAGACATTTTCATTGGATTGGTGATAAAAGGGTAACGGTTTAAACTCTAATTGCAGTTATAAGTGAGTTATCAATGTTGCTGGATAAATCTGTTCGGTCAGAGTCCGGTCAGACCATTTGTTCCAGCACAACTGAGTGCATAACAGCTAATTAATAAATGCATTAGTAGTATAAATCATTACAAGCTTCTAGCTCTGGCATCACTACCATTTGAATTATATTTTATGTTATGCCAGAAGCTGATTGAATATGATTATTATTATTAATTATAATTTGGTATTATAATTTAAATGATAAGTCATTCAAACTCAGATTTTAGCTAGAACAAATATAGTTCAAATGGTAGTGATGCCAGAGCTAGAAGCTTGTAACTAACTAAATCCCTAACACCTGCCCAGGCATTTCTAAACCACCCTACAGGTGAAAAAGAAATAAAAGAAATTAAAAGATTTTTTCTTTACTATGACGATGTCTTGCGGGTGTCCTGGAGCGCTCCGAGTCCGCGGATCTGATCCAGCTCAGCGAGCCGGTGCGTCTTGATGAACGCAGGTGTTTGCCGCCGCGGGACCGGGAAGAGAAAGTTCCTTCTCTTTTCCAGGCTTCCAGACGCTTTGCTCGGCCAAACAAAAGCGTGGTCCTCTTTCGATCACTGGGAGATAAGGCGGCTCTCAGTCTTTGATCAGAGGGAATTCAAAAGTTATTTTTAAGTCGACCTCCTGCTGGCGCGGATTCAGGCGGTGGCGCAGGGGCGCGCGCACCCCCCTTTTGGAGACCAAAAGTTTTTTAAAGAGCCCGAATTTTTAAACATCCTTCATAGAATTAAGATTAATAGCCAGTACCTGTCATTTAGAACGCACTGTGACGCCGGCGCGGCATAAATTGTCGTTGCAATCACCGATACTGGCGGCGGCATTTAGTGCCCAAATATGGGCAGTAATGGCGGCCTGACGTCACATCCTGTGTTGTTTCTTAGCAGAGGCACTGCGCTCACACAGCTGTGATAAACAACAATTATTTCGGATTCCCAGAGGACTTCACCATTGAAATTTTCTAGAGCTATTGTTGAAGAAATAATGCCTACGTGCATGGCAGTTTGATGTTGCAATACATCGGGTAAAAGTGGAAAAAACATCACAAAAATAAGGAGACCGCTGCCGCAGCAGACAGATTCAACTCACATCGTTCCTTTTTGGTCTCCTTGCCTCAAATTGGTATGGCTGGATTTTGTCAAAAATCAGGTTGCTGTCAAGAAAGTCTTCTATATATTCCAAATCGCTCTCAGATGATGATGATAAATCCATGAAACTCCATCACTATCGCTAAATAATCACTCTCTGCCGCACCGGTCGTCGCCATCTTGGATAATAGCGCGCAGTGACGAGCCTGTTCTTCTTCTACTACTACTACTTCTTCTTCTTCTTCTTCTTCTTCTTCTTCTTCTTCTTCTTCTTCTTCTTCTTCTTCTTCTTCTTCTTCTTCTGTTGTGTTTTCTGGCAGTTTACATCCTGTGTGCATTACCGCCATCAGCTGGACGGATATGTAATTTAGAAATATATTTTCCTATACATCTTTATATCTTAATGAAACTAAATGATATCTATACTTTCACACTCACACACACATACACACTAAATCCTCCCAGCTAATTCTGTATCTTTTAAATATTTAAGTGCTTTAAATATTTTATCTGATTGATGCTTCCCTAATAAATCAGCCATCTTTACTGAACTCCCCAATACCCTTTCCAGTTCTTTCCTCTCTTTTATATATTTTCTACAATAAATCAAAACATGTTCTACTCCTTCGATTTCTCCACAATAAGAACAATTACCTGTTGGATGTTTCCCTATTATTTTTAAACCAGTATTTAAACTAGTATGCCCTATCCTCAACCTGTGTATCCATATTTCCTCTCTTCTATTCATTATACTATTATATCTTATGATAATATCTTTCTATATTTTATATAAATGTCTTCCTTTTTCTTCTAAATTCCATCTCTCCTGCCATACATTATTTATTTATCTTTAATAATTACTTTTATTTTTTTTCTACTTAGCGGGACATCATATTCAATTTCTCTTGCCTCAACTGCTTCTTTAGCTAACTTATCTACTTTTTCATTACCTAAAATTCCTTTATGTGCTGGAACCCATGTAATTGAATACTTATTTTTTTGTTGCTTTATACCATATATTAAATAACTGACTTCATCTAGAAGATCTTGACGGCTTTCAGATTTTCCACTTTTAAAACTAGTCAGGCAAGACAATGAATCTGAACAGATAACTAATTTCTAGGCTTCACCTCCAGCACCCATTGTAATGCCAAAATAATTGCCAACATCTCTCTGAAAAAAATTATAAATTATCTGCTGTTCTTCTTTTTATAGAATTTTTTTCTTTCGGAATATATACTGCTACTCCTGTTTTACCATTTTCCTGTTTTGATGCATCTGAATATATTTGTGTCATATTTTTATACCTTATAACTAAATACTGCTGAATAATTTGATACAAACCTCCACAGGACTGTTCTATTTTTTGGTTTCTAAATTTACTGTTGACATTTCAAATAACCATGGAGCAATTTTAGATGTAATTACAGTTTTACAGTATGCTATATTACTTATCCCAGAATACTCTGCATAAATATTTCCTTCCCATCCAAAACTCCTTATGTGATGGCCATATTCCCAACATTCTCTGAATATCTGTTTAGTAGGGTGATTTTCCTCATGCCCTGTAAATTTAACCAGTAATTTATTGACAGTTTCATCCTCCTTAAGTCCAGTGGCATTTCTCCAGTAATCACCTGAAGAGGAGGAATTGGAGATGTTCTAAAAGCACCACAACATATTCTAAGCGCTTTGGCTTGGATTCTATCTAAATCTAATAACAAAGAATTTGCAGCTGACTTATAAACGATACATCCATAATCCAACAGATCTAACTAAAACATCATATATTCTTTTCAAAGATGTACTAGTTGCCCCCTGTCATTCCCTGACAAATATCTCAAAATATTAATACCTTTTTTTACATTTATCAATGATCTTCTGTATATGTATCTTAAATGAAAGTTTTTCATCAAACCATACGCCGAGGTACCTTATGATATTTACCTGTTTCAATGTATGCCCATATAATGTAAGATCTACTGTTGGATTAACCCTTTTCCTTGAAAAACATATTACTTGTGTCTTCTCAACAGACAAATGAAACCCCCATTTATGTGACCATATTTCAACCGTGTTAATTGCTGATTGCATTCTATTTTTTAAATCACTAATATTTCCTCCTCTCACCCATAATGCCCCATCATCTGCATATAATGCTTTACTAATTCTAAATCTATATTATCAAAAATATCATTAATCATTATATTAAAAAGCAATGGACTACATACACTACCTTGAGGAGTTCCATTTTGTATAGCATAAATATTTGAATAATTTACCCCAACTCTTACTTCGATTGTTCTATTCTTTAAAAAATCCTTAATTCAATTAAACATTTTTCCTTTAATTCCCATTTTTATCCATCTTCATTAATAAACCCTCCTTCCAAAGCATATCATACGCTTTTTCAATATCAAAATGTAGCTAAGAGCATTTATTATTTACCTGAGCCTTTCTTATTTCATTTTCTAAACAACAATTGGATCTACCGTTGTCCGTCCACTTCTAAAACCACTCTGATAAGTAGATAAAAGACCTCTTTTTTCTATTTCTTACATTCATCTCCTAGTTATCATTTTCTCCATCAATTTACATAAATTAGAAGTAAGAGATATGGGCCTATAACTAACTACTACTACTTCTTCTTCTTCTTCTTCTTCTCTTTTTTAATAGTGGTTTGCAAACAACTTTTAGGTGCATTACCACCACCTTCCAGATTGGAGTATGGATCAACCTTAATCTTATATTCTCCCCACAGAAAACAAGTATGATGATCGTTAGAAAAATGTTGATAATGAGAAAACATGGGGTTCTCACAAGTTGTGTAAAGTTGTAAAGTAATGCAATATCAGGAAAACTTTTTCAAGTAACGGCAAAGTTATGAAAATTTAACTTTTGTTGCAGTTTTTGAAAAGTAATGAAAAAAGGTGTAAAGTAAAAAAAATAGTGGACATTGACACCCATACAATAGTTATTGTGTAGTGTGTATTGTCTGATTTTAAACCTTTAGTGCCACATGTGTTTATTGTTAAAACTAAATGGTCTCCTTTATGAAAACATACTAGGCTTAAAACTATTGCCAACACTTGCATATGATGAACGATGAGAGTGAGAAAGAGATCTTTACATCATATAAGGATGATCTATCATCAGGATCAACATTTAGACGGATGAAGTTGTGGCATTATAAAGAGGAGTGAAGTTGTGGCAATACCGAGGAATGATCATCAGTCAAAAACCAGCTCTATTAGTGAAAAACCTCTCTCCGAAATACTAAGGATAACAAGAGTGCTACCCAAACATTTCTATGATTCGTCACCTTCTGTCATTTATACCTATCACGAGTGCTTCTGTGGAACGTGCTAACTCAGGTCTTAAAGCAGTGAAAACTTTGCTAAGGTCGACTATGGACAAGAAAGGTTTGTGGCTTTTGTAACTTATGTATGTCCACAAGGACATTCATTTAGACATCAACAAAATCATAGGCATGTTTGCACAGAAGCATCCTAGAGGGTTGACATTCATAAACCCATTATCATCGTCATCATAAAGTTGAGGTGTTGTAGAAGAGAACAATATTCTTTGTCAAGTCTTACAGTTCTATTATAGGCTTATGGCTTAACTTCACCGTACATGTTCATTGGTTTAACTTACTTTAAAAAAAATGTTCTCAACATGGTTTATCTTGTTAAAATGTGTTGAAAAATCCTTTGTCACTTGAACTATACCAAACTGTTCTTAGTCCTTGGGTCTTTCTAAGTATTTTTTTTTCTTAATATAGTTTATATGGTTAAAATATATTGTTAAAATACATGTATATTTTTAAACTCTTGTCAATTGAACCATACCAACTGTTCTTTAGTCCTTGGGTCTTTTTATTTCATTTTCTGGTACATATCATTTCTGGCATAAAGAAAATCTTTGATTAATTGTTGATAAGGATAATTTTTTCTTCAAACTACTTTTTAACCTTGTGCATGCTATAAAAAGCACGAGATTTTGACTTAAAAACCCATTTTCAATTACAATAGGTAATCAATGCTAATTCCACTTATGTTCATCCATTAAAATTATTATCAATTAAAAAATCCTTAGATGAATAATTAGGGTAGTGTAAAAGAGTAAAGATGGCATTCTTTGGTCATTTAGCCTCACATTGTCGACCCACCCCATGACCCTTGACCCTTAACCCATGACCCTTAGGTGCGCACCCCCCTTTGAAAAATCCTGGATCCGCCCCTGTCCTGTATCCGCAAATACAGGGAATGGAGTTTGCGTCGGTAATCTTCGGTCCCGCGCCAAGAGTTATTGAGCACGTGGTGTGTGTGTGTGTGGGGGGGGTAATCCACTGATTAGAGCAGCTGCGTGCCTTCCCTGACTGGCAAAACACCCAAGAAGAAGGAGATTTCAGTCTGTTGCTGTGGTTTTATACCTTTCCCTAGCAATGTTATCTCTTCGCTTTGTTGCTAGGGTCTTGGCCATTTTGGGCCGTGTTGCATGATGGGAGTTGGTGGCCAATTTGACCACATTGCCTCATGGGAAAAATGCAGTTTGTCACGTCTGAACCGGCATTACAACAA